>NW_010305934.1:0-1997 GCF_000700745.2 Antrostomus carolinensis
ACTGCCTCCCAAGGGACTTTGCCAACCAGACAGCCCGAAGTCTGCCCTCTGAAAGTCCAAGGTGGCAATCCTGCTGACCCCTCTCCTGACTTCTCCAAAACCAGAAAAGTCTATCATTTCCTGATCACTGTACCCAAGATGACCCCAACCACCACTTCACCCACTAGTCCTTCTCTGGTAGTGAATAACAGGTCCAGTGAGGCACCTTCCCTGGTTGGTTCCCTCTGAGACTGATTGTCTCCTCTGCTGTGCTGTATTTCCAGCAGACGTGGAAAGTTGAAGTCCCCCATATGAACAAGGGCCAGTGATCCTGAGACATCCCCTGGCTGCTTATAGAATGTTTCATTTACCTCCTTATCATGGTTGGGTGGTCTGTAGCAGCCCCCCAGCATGATATCTGCCTTGGTGGTCTTACCCCAGATTCTTACCCACAGACACTCAACCCTGTCATCACCATCATTAACCTCCAGGCAATCAAAATACTCCTTGACATAAAGGGCTACCCCACCTCCTCTTCTTCCTTGTCTATCCCTTCTGAAGAGTTTGTAGCCATCCACTGCAGCACTCCAGTCATGTAAGGCATCCCACCACATTTCTGTGATGGCTGCTAGATCATAGTTTTCCTGCTGCATGATGGCTACCAGCTCCTCCTGTTTGTTGCCCATGCTGCATGCATTCATGTAGATGCAAATCAGCTGGGCTGCTGGTCCCATCACCATATTAGATGGGGAAGCCCTAATTCCCTGATGGTGATTCTTGGGAGCCTCTGTGGTTCCTGCCTCATCAAAGCACCTTGTTTCTCTGCTGCCATCTGGATTCTTGTCTCTTACATCCTCTGGGACAGCAGACTTAAAGACCCCACTATCGCAGCACCCCTCAAACACTTGCGTGCTGCCTCCAGCCTTTCTCCATTGAGGCTGGCTTTATCCCCTTCTCCCCTTCAAATCCAGTTTAAAGCCCTGTCAATGAGCCCTGCTAACTCCTGAGCCAGGGCCCTTTTCCCCCTACAAGAAAAGTGACCCCTGCCAGGTGCTAGCATGCCTGGTGTCCTGTACACCCACCCATGCTCAAAGGACCCAAAATTATTCCAGAGGCACCGATCTCTGAGCCAGGCATTGATTTGCCTGTGACTGGAAGGATAGAGGAAAACACCACCTGTGCTCCTCACCCCTTAACCAGGTGTCCTGAGGCCCTGTAGTCCCTCTTGATTGCCCTCAGACTTCTCATTCTCACTTCATCACTCCTCACCTGAAATATCAATAGTGGTTAATAATCTGATGGTTTCAGCAGGGTGGGGAGCTCTCTTGTGACATCTTTGACCCATCTCTTTTTCCTGGTTGCTGAAGTTTTGATGCAGGGCTTTGGCTGACTTACCTGTGACAACACCTCCAAGCTAGGTGTATCATTCCTCTCACCCCTTTCTGGCTCTGCTTGCAGAGCTTCATACCTGTTCTTCAAGGGCACCTGAGAAGATGGGGTAGCCACAGGGGTGACACGCCTGCTGCATGGAGCAGGAACTTGCGTAGCCACTGGTGTCACACGCCTGCTGCATGGAGCAGGAACTTGCTGCTATTGACCTCTGTCTCTTGAGTCCCAACCTTCAGCCAGGCAGCAAGAGGACAGGGGGTCTTCTGTCTTGGGCAGCTTGTCAGCCTGTTTGAGGGAGGTCATGGTGTGGTCCCAATAGTCTATCTCCTTCTCACACTCCCTGATGCTCCTCAGCCTGCTGACCTCCTCCCAGAGCTCTGGCACTAAGGGGAGAAGTTCCCCAACCTGTACACACCTGCAGCTCTGCTCACCACCGCTGTCCCAGGCTGTCATGAGGGCAGGGCACACCAGGCATCAGCGTGTTCCCAGCAGCGCTGCCTGGGAGGCTGCATCAGCCCCGGGAGCTGCGGCCCTCCGAGCTCAGAGGCAAGTGGCCACCATCCTGGCTGAAGCCTCGAGCGCTTACCTGAGATCGAGACCGGTGGGACGGGACCGCACCGCACCGCACC
>NW_010305935.1:0-15175 GCF_000700745.2 Antrostomus carolinensis
CCCGGCTTTGTATCATCAGCAAACTTGCTGAATGCACAGAAGTGTTATGTCCACAGTGTGTGGCCATATGTACATACATTCACAAACCCGTATACCCAAATAACTCCTTACATTCAAAAAGTCTGCTGAAATTGTTTCATATACCAGACAGCTTTTTTCCAAGGTATATTGTAACACTATGGATAACTCTTGGATTATAACTGAGGTCCAGTTTTCCTTTTAATATTTGCATAGTTTTCCTTTCATTGTTAGTTTTTGCTTCTTTGAGTATTCTAGAGTAATTTCCATTTTTCTGGTGACAGGATGGTCACCATTACCTTCATGCCTAATGGACCTCTCAAGCTAAATCTGCTTTTGACAGAAGAGGAAACTACAGAATTTTCCTGTTCTCCTTAGCTGAAACACCAGGAAAAATCAAACTCGAGATGAAGAAAATTCTATAGTTAAGAGAAGATTCATCCAGGTTTTAGTCTGTAATGCTGAAAAAATCTGATGCAGGTCCATGAACTTCAGCTGGGCTAAAGAATCATGCATGAAACTTTGCTATGGATTTATATACTTTTAGGGTTTTGTTTTGGTTTGTTTTTTTTGTAGTTCTTTCATCCTCATTATTGCAGTTATTGTACAGCAAAGACAATAAACCTTTCTAGAAAGATTAAGAGAGTTGGCATATTAGGATCATAATCATTTTAATGGCTGATACATAAGTGATAATGTTTTTGTTCCATTCTGTGGCTTGCCTGATGTTGGGAGCTGATCAAATTGTTGCATGCAATGACTGTTCAGATGGAAAGGACTGATGTAGCAGAATAAAACTTCTCAAAATGGTACTTAGAGTTTCTATGCCTTTGTGTTAATTCCATATAGAGATACAGAGGTACAACCTTAATTAGTTTAAATCAGCAAATATGAGATGAGTTATTTATATTTTTCAACCATAAGCATCTTGGGAAGATAACAGTAATATCTAGCAGCCACGTTTTCTGTTTAATGGGTACTTGCATTTTTGACACTCTCATATGAGAGGCAAATCTGTGAACATTACTAATATTTATTCCACAAATATTTGTCTAATTTTGATTTCACCCTGCTGTGATCTGCAAGTGCTAATCATTTGGACCGCTTTGGAGCAAAGGTATTTATTAAGCTGTGTTAGATATAGCAGGAACTCAATATTCAAACAAATTCTTGTTGAAAAAACGTCTTGGTTGGTCTGATTTTGCAAAAGAGCTGCATGCGTGCCTTTCAACAGGGCGGAGTTGATTTGCAAAGGTTAGTTAAAGAATATATTCTGAATATTTTCTCAGTTGCTTATGGGGGAATCTTTCCTCTTCTTTCTAAATCTTTCTTTTCAATTCTGCCCAGAATATTTTGTGTTTATGCTACACAAATGCATACGTACATCCATATTTCAAGAGAAGAGAAAATAACACATAATTCATTTTTTAACATTAGTTGTGTTTGCTGGAATAATTATTGCTCCCACAAAGAGTTAGGTCATCGCTGTGTTTTCTGTTACAACCCCTTATTTTCAGGCATCTTTCTGCCTTGCAGGCTAGAGTTTTCATCCAGGTGCTTGAGGCTAACAGGATGCAATGCACAAGGAGAGGCAGTCACGACAACTGAGTGAATCTAACCTGGGAGAAAAGTTGTGTAAGTAAGTGATGCTGGTGAGTGGGAGAGTTGAGTCCTCACTCCTCACCTTTTGGGAGAACATCTTCAAGACCCTTTTTGGAGGGATGCATGCTGTCTTTCCTTTTGAAGCCATTCCACTATGTGCATAAATAATAGCATGTTCACTAAGCCAGAGAGGGTGTTTGGTTTAATGCCTGTTTGTTAGCACATCAGAGGACACTGTTTTGAAAAAGCTGAAACATTCTCTCCAGCTCCAGGCCAACAAATGCGTAAATATTTTTGTGTAATGTAGCTACTGGAAAACAGACTGAAACAAACATCCTGAATCTGCAGCCCCTCTGTGGGGTGAGAGCAGGCTGCACTCAGATAGTTTCTTCACTCTGTTTCTGCCCAATAAATAATTATTGCGTGTAAAGCAAAAGTGTTGAAATAGAAAAGAGTGAGAGCAGGTTGTCAAAAAGATTTTTCTTTCCCATGGAGAACCCTGTCTATGGCAGATCTATTTAAACATAAGGTAGCTTTGAAGTAGGCTGACATTGCTATTTGATCTTGAAGCTTTTTTAATATAAAACTTAACTTGAAAATTAGTCAGCATAGAAGGGTTTTTTTGCCTTATTTTTTTTTCCTCTTGAGGAGTATTTAAACAATTCCAGTTTTCCTCCTGTGCTGATAATATTATTTAAATTATTAGTAATCAAATACAAGATTTTAAACAGTCAGTAATAATCTAAAAGATATTTGACAAACACTTTGGTTTATGGCATAATCTTCCAGGGGATTTGATGGGAAACTCATTGCTTGGGCCGTTATATCCTAAATTAGACAAAGTACAGTGAATTATGTGTTCCTGTCACCTCGTTATGATTTGTTAGTACTGGTAGCAGGCCTTAGTTTTTTAAGTACTCTGAAGGAACAAACCAAAGTGAAATCAAGCATCTACACCTTGAAATGTGAGGTTCTGTAGTGGACAGTTTGTATTAACATGGTTTCTGATGTAGGTGGCTGCTGGTCCTTTGGCTCATAGATTCCCAGGCAACCCAATCCCTTTTGATGCATCAGTTTTGCTCCAAGCAAGCACATGGCCTCAGAAGGTGCATATTGCCTGCTCCCACTGGGCATGATCCTCAAAAAGGGGATGCTACGTTGGTGTGAGAGCCTATGCAGAAATATTTTGTGTTTTCTACAAGAGTGAGTTTTTTGTGGGAAAAAAAAAAAAAAACCAAACAAAAAACAACCAACCAACCAAAAAAACCCCAACAGGTGGTGTAGCTATTGGAAGTGCGCATGAATAATGTTAGAGTTTTGGGTAGGTTGTAGTTCCCAAAATGTGATGATTCTTCCTCAAACATGTACACGAAACACAAAACATTCTTGGAAGGTGTTTTTATTTTCCTGTTAGTGGGAATGGATGGTGGGGCAGAGCAGTTTCTCTTAGACCCTTGCCAAAGGATTTGATGTCTTACATCCTGTAAATATGGGTGGGGTGGTAGTGTTTAAGAATAATAATATAAAACATACAAACAAACAAATTCCATGGAGAGTCAGCATTAGAAATCTCAGTGTTCTTGGCTGAATATGAAACTATTCTCCTTCTAAGGTGTTCCACTAAGGTTAAAGTTGAAGACAGAGGTCTTGAACATCCCATGGGTTCTGTCTGTTTCCTCTAGAAGTTTTATTTGCTTTCTGAGCCTAGATACAAACTCAGCAGTAGGAATAACAGCTGCTTGAAAAATTTTCTCCTGGGGAAATTGCTTGACTTCAGAAGCATCTTAGAAGGTTGCAAAGGTATCACTGGCCAACAGGCAGAAAATAATTTGATATAAAACTGAGCTCTGAGTTGCTGTTGGAAACCACCAAGATAATGAGTCAGTTTCAGAAAAAAATAGGTTCATTATTTTTTAATTGGGCTGTTTTTTCAAGAAATCCAGGGGCTGCTCATCAAAAGGCAAGAGGTGTTCCAAATATCAAGTTTAAGGAAATTAAGTTCTGATGAAGGCTACACACCTGACATGATGAATCTTATAGATTGTGCACTGCTGACCTTCACTACTGAGTTTTCCTATATCTTCAAATGTCTTCTCATGTGAAAAACAACACAAACATCAATTTAAGCAGTATATAAATGTGAACTGAAGTAAGTACTTAAAATGAAACTTTAACAAGACCAAAAATATTTTGGCAAGATTATTTCAGGGAACAGTTAAAATAAATGAGAACATCTTTCCTTTGTGATTAACACCATTATATTCTTATTCATTCAGGACTCTATATTCATTCAGGACTTAGCAGTTTTTCAGAGCAGCTTTGTAACAACAAAATAAGAAAAGCAATAAAATACATAGAACTAATAATTTGTTTGATTTTCAGAGAAAACAGGATGCAGAGTGGGCTAGGAGGACTGGAGTGCATCTACATTCAGCTTGCTGCAGAACTGTGATGTAGGCAGATGTGGGAACTAAAGAAGCATTTCTCGTGCAGTTACATAGATGTAACCATGACTGAGGAGGTGGATATTTGGTGGCATGCTGATGGGTGGACTTAAGAGGTTTTCATGAGATTGTTTTTTTTTACTTTCACTTTAAGTATGAATTCCCTCCTTATTGCCATCAATCCCGAAAGTAAAACTAGAATCAAACCTCCCTTGCTAAAAAATTTGTAGTCATTTGATAGGAGCTTAGTTAATTCTAAACTCAAAAATTTTCATTACACATTTATCACCTTTCTTTGACTATGTATTCCTGAGTGACTAACAACTGCATCAGTCCCTTCCCATAAGTCTCTTCCCTTTCCCTTCCTTAAACATCTCATAAGTTTTCAAGTTTTCCACAGCCCTCTTAGCACATCTCAAAAAAAATTGACAGTCTCAAAATACTCTTCCCTCTGTACCCATCCTATAAGGACTCCTTTACCTCTGTAACCAGTTATTCTGTTTCATGTGCACAGCATTCTGGGGAGAGAGTTTATTTCCTTGACTTATTTTTGGTTTCCTATTAGGTAGAACAGTCTTATCAACTGATCATTCTCCTTGTGCAGACGTAAGAGTAGCTGACTCAGTGCCCTCTGTTTTTCACTGACTAAGTTCCTTCACCTATATTGTTTCCCTGGCCCTTGTCAAGATTTTGTATTTAATTTGTGTTGCTTTTATTATAAAGATAACCTGACAATAAATACTCAGTAGCTTCGCTGCATACTGCTCTTTTCCCAGTTGCTCAGTCTTTTACTTTTTTTTTTTTTATTATTATTATTATCTTAATATTCTGCTTCTTCAACTCCAAACTGCAGTTTTATCTTCCATTTACTCCAAAAGAGGTATCATTGAGTGTGGTCTTCTTACATTTGTGTTTTAGCTTCCCTTCAGTGCATTTTCTGTCAGCTTCTGTTGGGAGTACTTTTTTGCCTTTTCAGGCACAATTTTGTTTTTATCTGTATTTCAGGAGTCATCTCTTTGTTTGAGAATATGATCCATCATTGCAGCTTTTCCTGACTGCAATGGATGGAAATACATTGATGGATATGCTGCTAGTTTTACTGAAGTCTATGTAAAAACTCTGATGGGTTTTAGTAGGGCCAGGACCTCTTTCTTTGCCCAAGAATTTCCTTTCCTGGACTGCTTGTTTTGGGAGATTTCAGTTATTTGCTCAATATTTAAACCAATATGCAAGAAACGTTTTATCCTTGGGAATATGGAGGGAGGAGGATTCCCTTCAGCATCTGTGAAAGAACAAAGTGTTGAGGAGCAAAAGCATGAGGCACACAAGTTTGCTTCTGCAAAGCTATGTGAAAGCAGAGGAACGCAGTCCAAGTCCTGCAGTATCTGCAGGAACAAAACAAGCTGTGACTAAAAGAATCTTTCGTAACTTTAGTGTGTGCGTGTTACTGTAGCAGTTTTGCTTAAATTTTTACAGCACCAGAATCTTGCTTATAAACTCTGATTTGACCCCTCTATACTTAGTCCCTGTATTTTGTTCTTTGACCATGACACTTAAAACCACTAAGTTCCCATCCTTTTTCAAAAGGCACCTGAAAAGCCATGCAGCTCACTTGCAAATGATGTGGAGTGGCCCAGGTAGGGATATCCCATCTGACCTGCAGCTCAGGAGCCCTAGGCTAGCCGACCTGGCATACATACGCACATAGGTGTGTTTCTGAATGTCACAGAAGGTCAGGAATTTAGCCTTGAAAATGGCCTAAACCACTCCTGTGCAGAATATCTTTTCTTAGGTTGACGAATTGCACCTCTCGCCTTATGCAGTAGTGTGATACTGTGTGGAGAATAATGCGTGGAGAAAAGGGTGTTAGGATCAGTCTGAATTGGATAGGACATCAAATGAAGATGTTAGGAATGAAAGGTTTATGGCATTTTTTTTCCTCACGTTTGAAGGAGGAAGAAGTATTAATAGCAAACAGCAGTATAGAGGTATTTTTACTTCTCAGTCATCAGCACTTTGTGAAGCATATAGACAAAGGATGAAACAAGAAAAAAGCAGTAGCAAGGCAGAAGTGGCAGGATGTGTTGAAAAGGCACTGTCTTTGTCATCCTGCTGTAGCCAGAAAAGTAAAAATCCACTTCAGAATACAGGAATAAAAAATGACAGTCTGATCGAGTGAAGCCTCACAAAATTGCTGTGAAAATAAACTAGCTCCAAGAAAAACAATGCTCATCCACCAGTTACCATGATGTTGACTTTTTAAGATAAAAAGTGTGATACTGTATTTGAGGAGTGGAAAATTAATGTTTTCATTAGCACAGTATTTTTAATGCCATTATTTCATAATTACTCCACCAAGTGTGGAGCAGAGACGTCTAGCATTGCCAATAGCATTTTTATCCTGTTGAATAAAACTGAAAAATGATCAGTGTAATAAAAATTCCAAATGTAAAATTAATATGAAATTGCCAATTGGATTTTTCTGTTTTAAGCAGACAGGTGATGTTTGAAAAAAGCTTCATTCAAAAAAAAAAAAAAAAAAAAAAAAAAAAAAGTAGAAATGCTCTTTTTCCAAAAGGAAAAACTGGAGTATTTGACCTAAAGGCGACAGTTTCAGAATAATGCATGAAATAAGCTATTGCTACCTGGAAGTGTAGAACACCAAAGGCAGATGCAACCTCAGTCTAAATCAAGACTGTGCAAATGCATAATGTGTGGCACCACAGGGCTAACTGATCTGCTTACTGCTACTTTAATCTCCCCTCCTGGCCTGCACATGGCTAACAACCGTGAACTTTATTTTTTGTCATTTTTTATGTTAACTGTTTTTTTAGTAAGGGTGAATAAATCCAAATTTTAAGACACACCAAACCAGTTTTTTTTTTAATTGTGTAAAAAAAAATAAAAATTCACATGGTAGCATGTTGTGATTATAATGTGAACTCATGTGATGTGAAATGAGTTAATCAGCAAAATTTTTCTTACATTATATTCTGGTGGTTAGCATGAAATTGTGATGGTATTCCCCACCACCTTGTTTACTTGTGACTAATTTGCCTTTATAATCATGACATAAAAAATACATAGTCAAAGCATAGCTATTTTACTAACTCAGGTAGGCTGAACAGCCTGGAGTTCTGCTTTTTTGCATCATGCTATATATCTGTAGAGCAAGGAAAAAGTTTATTTAAAAATGAAAAATCCACTTACTCATCCCTTGCAGAAAGTTGATAGTTATTACAGATTCAGATTCTGGGCAGAAATGGTACATATACACATACTGAACCAGGTACTGTGATCATGAGCAGATATTGGTAGAAAAAGCTTTACTCTGAACAGAAACAGAGCTGGAAAAAAAATAGGAGAGAGAAGTCTGTGAATTGGACTGGGATGATGGTTGAATTTGTATTTCTGTATGCTAGGGACAAGTACAAGAGGTGGATCCAAAGAGAAATATACCTGGAAGCCCAGTGGCAATAGGGTCGAAAGGAAAGCAAATGGGAAATAAAGAGGATGGGGAAGTGCTCCATAACCGCATGCAGCAGCACACGGAGGGGAGTGGAGGTGAAGGAAGTGGCATGTGGTACCTTCCCTTCAGATGCGAGGCTTTAATTTGTTTTTGCTTGTTTTGCATGTGAGTTCTGTAGAATTGTATTTGCTTTCAGAATCTCATCAGGCACAAGTGCTTGTTGGAGTGTTTCTGACAGTGTTCATAGTCTCTGAACTTCATAGTTGTGATTAGTTCCTTCAACAAATCTTCCATGCAGTTACTTTGATTCTCATAATTAATCACTCTCACTCAATCAAGTACATTTTTCAAAGACTGAAATTGTTAAATATAAATTGTTCATGATCCCATAAAGAAAAGGCAATTTCAGAGGTTTTGATTCTCAATATATGTTTCTGCTATGAAAAGAACATGACTACCTGAAAAAGAACAGAGAGCTGTGTTCCAAGATACTCTCCATTTAGGGGATTTTTTTTTTTTTAATACATTTTTGAACCAGTCAGTTTCCAAATACTTGCAAATCCTGGAATTGATTTCTTGAAGATTGAATTCTGTATCATATTTGTGAGATGCATATATATATATATATATGCATCTCACATATATGTATAGCTCTGTATAGTTGGTTAAAGCAAAGCTGTTCATTTGCTTATATTTGTGAAACAACATTTTTTTTACTATGCATATGACATTGGAGGGTCTCAGCATATGAAATGATCTGTGATACTAGCAAATAGAAAAGCAAGAAAAATGAAAGGTGTTGTTCCACCTGGAGATGAAGGCTGGAGCAGAGGCTGTATTACAAGGGTTTTATTGTATGCAAAATCATATAGTCCACTTATGCAGGACCTATGTATATGCAAACCTCCTAAACTGGAACTTAAAAGGACTTTATGCAGAATTTAGATACTGAAATCTTAGAGAGCAGTTGAGGCAGTTTCTTCTCAAGAACTCCATACCCTCTGTGAAAACGTAAAAACCATCCCCCTCCTGCCCCGAACAATTGCATTGTCTGTTTTTGGGCAGAAACTTCAACTTGCTAGCCATTAGGCTATTGAGACAGAGGAGTGCTATTCTCCTGTGTATGTTTATCACCCAAAAAGAAGTGTTCAACACTATGAATCCCAACTGGATTTAGGCATCTGCTTAATCAGACTTAGGTGCACTCCTATGCCTGGTGTTTGGCATATGGATGCCCTGCAGTTTCCCTTGGAAGCATATAGGTTTCTGTGATCTGTATGTTTTCTTTGTTCTTTTTACAGTACATGAAAAGAAAATATAAAATATATGTCTTTTTTTCCGTTGTAGTTATTTGTAGTCAGTGGAGAAGGAAAGCCTTCTAATTAAGATGTTCTACATCATTCCCTGGCAGCATTCAGAGAATGTACCTGCCTTTGCATTTTGGTATGAATTGGGAATGTGCTTTTGAAGTAAAGCTCCCCATTGTCTCTACTTGCTGTGCTTGGATTCACATCAGAGAGCGGTCTTGGAGAATCACAGAATCATAGAATCATAGAATGCTTTGGATTGGAAGGGACCTTAAAGATCATCTAGTTCCAATCCCCCTGCCATCAGCAGGGACACCTTCCACTAGACCAGGTTGCTCAAAGCCTCATCCAGCCTGGCCTTAAACACTTCCAAGGAGGGGGCAGCCACAACTTCCTTGGGCAACCTGTTCCAGCGCACGAGATGGACTTTTTTTTTCAGATAACCAGAAGATCTGCTCCAACCATTACCAGATATTCAAATTCATACACCCAGATCAGAATAGGTCCAAAACCTTTAATATGTATGGTGTGGATGCTGGGTTCTCATCACTAGTGTTTTACCCTAAGGATTTGCTCCTATTGCACTGCACTGCTTGCTGATGTAGATACAAACACAGATTTCTTCAAAGCTTTCTTCCTTTTAGCTGCAGGGCAACTCCAGGTCCTCAGCACAGGCAGCCTGAATCACTCTGCTGCAGTGAGGTGCCTAAATTAGAGGCAGTGAAATGTTCACATTAGCTGTCGAAAAGTAGGTGATATAAATACAGTTGATAGTGTTCATATCATGAAACAGAGGAAGGTGGTGCAGGCAGCAGCTGTGTTTCTCTTCTTACGTTGGTCCCCTTCAGCGAGTTCTTCTCCCTGGGGGAGAATGCTGTGGGGATTGCACCCCATCTGTGCTAATCCCATCCTTGACTGTGTTGTTTTAGAGAAACACGGTACTATTGCAAAAAATATGAGCCAATAGAAAATAGGCAAACCTCCCCCCCCTTTTTTTTTTTGAGACACACCCTTCTCTATGCTTTCATTCAGCTGTTTGTGATCACTTGGCTAGCGGGAAACAAATAGCTTGATCTTGTGCTAGGACTATTAAGTAAAACATCTAAATTGTTACTAGCATTAACTCCTGTTTCCTAGCTTGTTCTCTCAAAAGCTATTTGGTAAATCTTGTTTCACTGTCATTTTAGATATTGTTCCGCCCTCCCAGAAAACACAGACCTCTCAATTAATTCAAAGAATAGTTTGCCAGTACACATTTCTCATGTCAAGGCCATAATAAATCAAGTACAGAATGGTACAAGCATTAGTGATGTGCTTTTCCATAACTTACTGATTCTTATAAGCATTTATAGTATATATCTACTTAAAACACTTAAAAATACTACGTTAGGTCATATGTAGGACCAAAAAAAATTTAAAAAGATAATATGCTAGCATATTACTAGAAATTTAAAATCGTAACATCAAGCATTAAAAATTTAGAGAACTGAGATTGTTGCAGGAGCTTCAGTTTAGTTCCCTTGTATGTATTAGTAAAGACAGTTGTAGCAGTATAATCATGCACGGATCCTCAAGCACAATCAGTTGTGCTTACACAATTAATTATTTTTTTGTCTCATACTAGATTTTATTCAACATTTGTTCCGAAGACAAGACTATAAATATTCTTGTAGCCTCTTTTCTTGTAACTACCACATCTGGAAGCTTAATTAAACCCCTTTATTTTCACAATACTTTCTGTGATTTTATCTTCCTTTTGCAGGTGAGAAAGAAATGTATTTTTAAAGTTTCAGATGCTCAGCTTGTGTTTTAAGAGTACTTAGCACTTAATATTTTCAGAGCGTGTCTAAGACTAATTTCAGCTGCAGTCTCCGAGTAGATCTTCTGCATATCAGGCTCCATTGTGCCTGATTTTGGACACCACAAAGTGATTAATGTAAATGGAGAATCATTTGTGAAAGTTTGACTGAGATGCAGGAAACTATAGCAAGAAGAATGGTACAATGCAGTTCTCCATGGAAATGCTCTCACTGTGATACTCATGAGATTAGCCTTTCTCTAACCGCAACTCCCATCTCCATTCACTAAAGAGTTTCCAAGTTCAACAAAAAGAAAAAGACTTTTGTCCTACAGACTAATACCCAATCTCACTCATTCTAAAACCAGTTTAGTCCTATACCATTCACCATTGTGATGCATATGCACGTGGGACAGAAGGTACAGTTTTATTGCATGAATGTTCCATTTCCTAACTTCCATAATGATCTTTAAACAGGACTCCTTAGGTGTGTATAAAAGTTACAGTGAAGGTGCTTGAATTTAGACTTTCTTACCGCTGTGTAATCTTTCTATATAACATTCATTCCACATCTGTCTCCCTGTGGTCTTTGTTCTGCCCAAATCACATCTTGGTTCCTTAAAAGTAAGGACCTTTGTAGTCCCTTTGTATTGTGAAAAAATTTTGTGATGCTCATATAGTAATAGCTTAGCAAGAACTGTATTAAAGTGGACAAGTATTATGATGACATTAATTGAAATATGTAAGATAAGCTGCACATTTCTGTATTTTGTGACTTTGACCAGTTGATAAAACTCGTCGATTTGCTTCTAATGATACTCAAACCAGCACCGCTGGTACTCTTGCTTTAGCAAGGTTAGGAGGAACTTCAAAAGGACATTTGGGGGGAAAAAAATAAACAGGTCATGTACAATTTGATTCTTTTGAGCATGTGAGTGGGATTCAGGTCCATATGTGCAGGAAGAGGGTGGTTTGGGATTAGCCTCACAGTTCCTCTCCTTTGTGAAGCCTGTTCTGCTCCAAAACTGCTTGTCATTAGGGCACCAGGAGGCAACTAATGAGAAAACAAATTTTGCAACTGGAGTCGACTTGTCAGCAAGAAGGCTGGGGAAGGCACAGCTAAAGAATGAATGTTTGGTTTATGCCCGAGCTCTTCCAGAGAGGGGAAAAACACAGTTTGTTCACATCAAGTGGCAGCTATTGAAGTAACTGCTGTAAGTGTATTGAAGTGCCAGGTTCATATGGGACACAGACTTACTTTAAACACTCCACAAAAATGAGAACAATTCTTCAAAGTTGAAAGCTAAAGCATTCATTTATTTCAAATGTTTCTCTTAGAATGATTTACTTTTAGTAGACTAAACTCTTTGCTTACTATTGAGTAGTTTATTATGGTTTTTGTTTCCTTTTGAGAGTTACTTCGGATATTGTACCACAAAGTTCAGAACCTCCCTGAAGTGTCCACGAGAGAGAGAAGCCTGATTTGTCTCCTCCTTCTCTCTGGTTAGTGAGGTTACAGCTACGATTGAACTACTCCTACTCCTATTATTATTTTAGCCTTGTGAAGCTTTTGTTTTCATGGGTCTCAAGAACATTTTTCATTATGCAGAAGTTTGCAGCATGTAATTCAGCTTCTATCTGCTGCTCCATGACCTTATACCAGCCAGCAGCATGGTGTTGGTAAGAGATGTCACTCATTGGCAACAAATGCTCCTCCTTCTCCATAATTTCACCTGTCTCCACAGCAACTGACAGCTCGGATGGATTTCCCAGAAGCAGATCTTTCGTGGAGGCTTAATTTCAAGGCTTAATTTTAAATTCTAATTCTAAAATGTGTCTGCTGCCCACATCTAATTCCATTTGTGCCTTCCCTGCGTGCTGAAAAAAATTCATCTTCTCTCTTCTCCCTCTTCTAGGGAGAAAATATGTTATATCTTCTGACATAACTGTGGTAGCTGGTGCCCCGATAGATTTCAAGGAGCATACTAGGGCCAAAAACCCAAACAAGCAAACAAAGCAAAACAAAATATAAAAAACCCTACCCTAATATGTTTTTCTCCTATTTAACTTCCATCCTCTATTCCTACAATCACCTATAACTGAATATAGGCAGAGTCTGCAGCATCATCCTGAAAAGACAGGACTAAATCAGACTGAACTAGATGGTCTACTCCAAGACACGCATACAGCAGACAGTATTCCTAAAATATAACCTCAATCTGTCTGTTTATTAAAATGAAAGTTTCTTAATCTATTTAATCTTTTCAGAGATGAAGTACAGAAGCTTTTCCTTATATTGAGCCATTGTCGTCTTCCTCCTCTGTAACTTTTCTAAGTATACCATCCTGTTGAAATTGTTGTGCAAATGTTGTGCATCGTAAAGTTATATAGTAAATCATTTCCTGTTTTGGTCTCGTTTCCTGTTACTTACTAATTCTTAAAATTACATTTTGTTTTTATCTGCTACTGGGCATGAAAAACGATAACCAAAGGGTTTAAATTGACTATTAATATTGATGAAAGTTATAGGAGTCCATGACAGTATATCTGCAGTTAGGACTGTCCCTTCTTGCCTTGCACATGCAGTACTTCGCAAATAGCTACTTTAAATTTCATCTGTAATTTTTTTTGACAAGTGACTCAGAATTGTGAGGTCCTTGTACAGCTCTTTAAAGGCAGCTTTAATTCTTCCTGTTCTGGTTAATTTTTTATCATCATACTTTCTTTTCACTCATCATCCTCTTTTCTCAAAGGCTAAAAAAGGAAGTTCAGTGTCACGAGAACCTGAGAGAGGTTGTTGGAAACTCTTCCTTCTCTGTTGTGAATACTGACCATTTACTTCTAACATGCTTTCTATCTGCTAACCAGATATTAAACCAGAAGAGACTCTTCCCTCCCCTCCCATGATAGATGGGTCTAAAGCCCTTTAAAGGATGCTACCAGAAAGAATGCTTTTGGAAATCCTACTACCCTTTGTAAATCGGTTGCATCTCATACACACTGTTTATTCTCTCAGAGAACTAATGATTTGTGAGACATGACTTTCCTTGTTTACAATACATTCACCAGTTTTCTATTAATATGATTAATTGAACAAACTTCTGTTGATAGATTTGATACAGTGGTTGGGATTCCTCTTTTGGTGTTTCTTAGATCCTGAGGGACATAAAAAAACCCGTCTGTTCCAACTGCAGCCTTCCTCTGGCACAGAGGTAAATTTAACTGGCATAATCAGTTGTGTTTTTTGCTTTTCTGTGTTCTAGACTAGTCTGGAATGCAATGCAAGTTATAGGAAAGAGAGAACCACAGGTGTTTGAAGAATTATGAAACCACTGTTTTGTGGACTAACTGAGCATTACCAGAGGTCTCACGCTACAGAGAGAAATTCTTCATAGAACCATAGAATGCTTAGGGTTAGAAGGGACCTTAAAGATCATCTAGTTCCAACCCCCTTGTCATCAGCAGGGACACCTTCGACTAGACCAGCTTGCTCAAAGCCTCGTCCAACCTGGCCTTGAACACTTCCAGGGAGGGGACATCCACAACTTCTCTCGGCAGCCTGTTCCAGTGTTTCACCACCCCCACAGTAAACAATTTCTTCCTAATATCTCATCTAAATCTACTCTTGTCCAGTTTATAACCGTTGCCCCTTGTTCTGTCACCACCTGCCCTTGTAAAAAGTCCCTCCCCAGCCTTCCTGTAGATCCCTCTCAGGTACTGGAAGACTGCTATATGGTCTCCCTGGAGCCTTCTCTTTTCCAGGCTGAACAGCCTCAACTCTCTCAGCCTGTCCTCATAGGAGAGGTGTTCCAGTTCTTTAATCATCCTTGTGGCCTCCTCTGGACTTGCTCTAGTAGGTCCATGTCCTTCTTATGTTGGGGGCCCCAGAACTGGATGCAGCACTCCAGGTGGCATCTCATGAGAGCAGAGTGAAGAAGCAGAATGACCTCCCTCGACCTGATGGCCACACTTCTCTTGATGCAGCCCAGGATATGGTTGGCCTTCTGGGCTGCAAGCGCACATTGCTGGCTCATGTGTAGCTTCTCATCCACCAGTACCCCAGCGTCCTTCTCCTCAGGGCGGCTTGCAATCCATTCTCTGCCCAGCCTGTATTTGTGCTTGTGGTTGCCCTGACCCAAGTGCAGGACCTTGCATTTGGCCTTGTTGAACTTCATGAGTTTTGCACAGGCCCACCTCCCAAGCCTGTCAAGGTCCCTCTGGATGGCATCCCTTCCTTCCAGCATGTCGACTGAACCATTCAGCTTGGTGTCATCGGCAGACTTGCTGAGGGTGCACTCAATCCCATTGTCCATGTCACCAGTAAAGACGTTAAAAAGCACCAGTCCCAATACTGACCTCTGAGGGATGCCACTCGTCACCCGTCTCCGCTTGGACATTGAATTGTTGAATGCAACTCTTTGAGTGTGACCATCCAACCAATTTCTTATCCACCGAGTAGTCCATCGATTCAGTCCATGCCTCTTCAACTTAGAGACAAGAATGTTGTGTGCGTGTCCTGGTTTTGCTAGGGTAGAGT
>NW_010305936.1:0-4112 GCF_000700745.2 Antrostomus carolinensis
TCCACCGCCTCTTCCTCCTCCTCAGTCCAGCTTCTCCAGCACCGAGGGCACGTAGACCAGGCTGAGCTCGCTGCCGAAGTTGCAGACGATGGCGGCGTTCTCCAGCACCAGGATCTGCCGCGCCGGCTGCGACTCATTACTCTTCCCCAAGTAGACGGTCTGCAGGAGGTCACCGTAACCGATGTCCCAGAAGGAGACACAGCCCTGGCCTCCTGTCACCAGCAGGTTGTCGGAGATGACGCCCAAACTGGCACCACAGCCCATTTCCTGCGTGGGGTGAGAGCGGGTCAGAGAGATGTGGGGTGAGGAGCTCCAGCTCCCGCCGTGGCTGGTTCAACCACAGCCCCACAGCGAGGTCTGGCCAAGCTCTTCTCTGACCACAGCCCCACAGTGGGACCGTGAGGTCTGGCCAAGCTCTTCTCTGAGCTCTCACACGTGATGTGGACAAAGAGGGGAAATTTTCCAAAGCACGTGGGAGTTTAAAAATCCTTCTTAGGAAGAATTTCTTTGCTGCAAGGGTTCTGAGGCATTTGAATGGGTTGCCCAGGGCAGTGGTGGAGTCCCCATCCCTGGAGGGATTGAAGAGTCGTGTAGACACAGTGCTGAGGGACATGGGTTAGTCATAGGGGACTGGTCAGTGTTGGGTTCATGGTTGGACTCCATCATCTCAAAGGGCTTTTCCAACCCAGACAACTCCAGAACGCTGCTCTCCCCCACCTAGGAGCCCAGCAGAAGGGGTCTGCGTGGTTTGGTGGAACCCAAAAGAAGCAGAGGAGCTGCCTGAACCCTTCCCAGCTGTTCCCCATCTACCAACCTGCTGGATGGAGTAGAGCTTGATCCCCGAGCTGCGGTCCCAGATGCTGATGACGTCGTCCAGGCCGCTGCTGATGACGCAGGAGGTTGTGCAGGTCAGGGAGGTGACGTCCCCGCGGTGGGCGTACATGTGACTGACCTTGCTCCCCGTCAGCACGTCCCAGAGGCAGATGGCACCGTCCTGGCCCCCACTCGCCAGCACCATTGTCTGCAAGGACAGGGACAGGACGGGGTCAGGAACCACGGAGGACAGTGTCCCTTCCATCCCACCCTGGGGCTCTGCGGGGACACGGACACGGGAACAGGCAGGTGAGTTCCACGGGTGAGCACTCCAGCCACGCTCCCCGGCTGCAGGAGGGCACAGGAACGTGGGATGTGCCAGCTCAGGGGCTTCCCTGCCTTTGTAGGAGCATTTGAGGAGGTTGGAGGTGACAAAACCCCAAGCTGCAGAGAAACCTCAGTTCATCTACCAGGGCTGTGAAGAGCAGAGGGGTGGGTGACTCTCCTGTCCCAAGGGGAGCTGGCAGGGAAAGTCTGCGTGGAGGAGAGGAGACAAACCACCTCCAGGAAAGGAATCATAGAATCCCAGACTGGTTTGGGTTGGAAGGGACCTTAAAGATCATCCAGTTCCAACCCCCCTGCCAGCAGCAGGGACACCTTCCACTAGACCAGGTTGCTCAAAGCCTCATCCAACCTGGCTGAGAACATCCAACCAACATTCCCAACCACGAGCTGGATGGGCAATAATGGTTCAGTCTGAGAGGCAGAGGATGAGCGCACGGTCACAGCCTCCTCAGAGGAGCTCTCACCAGCTTCTCCACAGGGAACTCGGAGAAGGGTCCCAGCTCTGCAGCTCAGCAGCTCAGCAGCTGTTATCTGAGGATGTTCTCTGAGGTGTGGACCCGGCTGCACGTTACCTGATCGATGTACACGGCTGTGATCGCTCCCGAGTGACCCTGCAGCGTGAACAGACAGCACGAGTCCTCCAGCCGAAACACCTGCGGGGAGAGGAGGCAGATGGTGGAGAGGAGAAGGCTCCGGGGAGACCTTCTAGTGGCCTTTGAGTACCTGAAGGGGCTCCAGGAAGGCTGGGGAGGGACTTTGGCCAAGGGCAGGGAGTGAGAGAACAAGGGGTGATGGCTTGAAAGTGTCAGAGGGGAGCTGGAGCTGAGATGTGAGGAAGAAATTGTTTGGTGTGAGGGTGGTGAGCCAGTGTCCCAGGTTGGCCAGAGAAGCTGTGGCTGCTCCTCCCTGGAAGTGTTTGTGGCCAGGCTGGATGAGGCTTTGAGCAACCTGGTCTAGTGGAAGGTGTCCCTGCTGCTGGCAGGGGGGTTGGAACTGGAGGAGCTTTAAGGGCCCTTCCCCTCCAAACTAGTCTGGGGTTCTATGTCAGCACTGTGGGGCAGCATGATATCTCCTGAGGCTGACAAGTGACAGGACAAAATGGGCTCCAGTTGTGGCCAGGGCAGTTGAGATGGGATGTGAGGAAGAATTTCTTTGCTGAAAGGGTTCTTACGCATTGGAAGGGGTTGCCCAGGGCAGTGGTGGAGTCCCCATCCCTGGAGGGATTGAAGAGTCGTGTAGACACAGTGCTGAGGGACATGGGTTAGTCATAGGGGACTGGTCAGTGTTGGGTTCATGGTTGGACTCCATCATCTCAAAGGGCTTTTCCAATCCAGGCCATTCTGTGTGGTTCTGCAACGACCCCTCACACAGGGCTGTGTCCTTCTAACCCCAGCCAGGAGCCCCATCCAGGCAGATGAGTTTAACAGAGGGAGCTTCAGGGGAGCTGGACTCCCCCCAGTTGGACACCTCACCAGTAACGCTGCCTCACCCTCAGCGTGTGGTCCTGGCTGCCGGTGACCAACCGTCCAGCCGCAGCCTTGAGCGCCGTGATGGGCTTCTGGTGGGCGCAGGAGACGGTGTGGGTGAGCTGGCACAGAATGATGTCGCTGCTGCTGAACACGGGGGAGGACGGGACGCTGCTTCTGCTGGGGGCACCTGTGGTGAGACACGCAGGTGAGTGTCACTGCAGCAGACACAGCCCTGCACCCCCCCTCCCCCAGGACTGAGATCACCCTGAAGTGCTGCGGTGTCAGGGACGGTGGGAGCTGTGGTGTCAGGGATGGTGGGAGCTGGGATTTTAAGGAGTTAAAACCTGGTTCTCTAAAGAGCCCAACGCTCAGCGCTCTGGTTGACACCAAATGAAGTTACAGCTGCTCTGAGCTCATGAACAACTGGAGTGAGGGTCTCCACCAGGGTCCTCAGCAGCAGAACTCCCTTCTGGAGACATAATTCTTCTGCAGGGCTGAGGTCCCTGAAGCCCAAGAGCTCTGGTGACCCTGGTCAGAGGCAGAACTGGAGAGTCTCTGTGCTCTACAGGGAAAAGTCATTTCCAGAGCCAGTCCTTCTCCTGCAGATCCTGCTCCACTCCTGGAGCTACAGTGTGTGGATCCCAGGGGACAGGCTGCCCAGAGAAGCTGTGGCTGCTCCTCCCTGGAAGTGTTGAAGGCCAGGCTGGATGAGGCTTTGAGCAACCTGGTCTAGTGGAAGGTGTCCCTGCTGCTGGCAGGGGGGTTGGAACTGGAGGAGCTTGAAGGTCCCTTCCAACCCAAACCAGCCTAGGATTCTGGGATTCTATCTCTCCAGGAATGCAACCACTCTCTGGGAGTAAGTCAGGGCTTCTCTTCCCTCCAGGCCACTCCAGAACCAGAGGAGCTGCTGCACCACAAACCAGTTCCCACCATGGACTAGTTTGGTGTGTGTCGTGGTTGTGCCGAGGCCCTGAGCTGTATTGTGACTCTGTGGGGCTACATGGTGTGCAACCGAGCGAGAAGAACCTCGCTGAAGGAGAGGAGGAGAGTGGGAAAGGGAGGAGGTTCCAGGGGCAGAGCTGACCCAGGAGCACGTCCCTCAGCCTCCAGAGCTGACCCAGGAGCACGTCCCTCAGCCTCCAGAGCTGACCATGGAACACGTAGGCGCCGGAGTTGAGCGTGGAGCACGTGCTTCAGCCGCCAGAGCTGACCCAGGAGCACGTCCCTCAGCCTCCAGAGCTGACCCAGGAGCACGTCCCTCAGCCTCCAGACCTCCAGACTGGAGAAAAGCACCACGTGAGATGCTCTCCCTGCACCCCTGTCCTGGGTTTGCTGGGACAGAGTTAATTTTCTTCTTGGTCATTAGTGGTTTAGGGTCAGAGTGGGATTTGGTATGAGAAGAATGTTGATTAAATGCTAATGATGTCATTAGTTGCTGCTGGAACTCAAGGTCGTTGTGTTTGGCTGGTTCACAGCTGCGTTAGG
>NW_010305937.1:0-11318 GCF_000700745.2 Antrostomus carolinensis
CAGCACCAGCCCCAATACCAACCCTTGAGGGCTTCCACTCGTCACAGGTTTCCACTCGGACTTCGAGCTGTTGACCACAACTCTGAGTTTGACCGTCCAGCCAGTTCCTTATCCACCGAGTGGTCCATCCATCAAACCCGCATGCTTCCAATTTAGAATCCATTATTGACATCTAAAATTCATTATATTTTCCGTGGCCGGATGAATTGGGGTGAGGGGGGTGGTGGGGGAAGAGGCACTGGGTAAATGGGAATTTCTTTAGGAGGATATGGCTAATCTTCCTACACATCAGATGTATAAATAAGAAATACTGAGAAAAGCATAAAACCAACAGAGTCTCTCTAATAGCTAGTAGAAAATGATCTGCTTTCATCCCTAATGGACATAAATTGTTATTTAGTGTCATTTATTAAAAAAATCAGTAGCGGCTTGTCAGTGTTTCATATCCTGAGCCTTTTCTCATAATTAATGATTTATCTTAGTGATCCTCCATTGGTCTGTATTTTCTTAAGAGTTTACTAGGAACACTGTCGTAGCCATTAGCAGAAATGGTAAACATAACATTATTATTTTGTTAATTCACTGACTGGCTTTTGAATAACAGTTTCCAAAGGAGAATATTTGCAAGAAACATTTTAGAAAGTGTTTTGGTTTTTTTTTTCTTTTTTTTTCCTAAGGTCTTGAGATAGGCAGCTCCCAAGATGTTGGAGTAAATTTCTTATCATTGTATTAAAATAGCTAAACTATCACATAAATGTAGCCATTTTAAGGCTTCATGACCTCAAAAAGTACACCAACATCTCTGAGGCTTCAAGCATTTCTGTTCTGCTTTGGTCCAAGCAGAGAAAATAGGTCAATACATTAGGTTTAGAAGTAAATAGGAGAAAGCAGGAAAAATTGCTAAGAGGAGGAAGTAGTGAATTTAGTTATGAGAAAGAGGTTGGAGCATGAAGCTTAAAATGAGGATTAAGAGAACGTACAACTTGTATGGATACTATTTCAGTCTTAGACTATTAATTTATAATGTTCATTTTACAATATTTGGATATTTTTAAGTGGCAGCTTACCCATTTCACTTGTACTAAGGTTGCTGTGACTGACCATCCAACACAAATAAAGGTGTCAGAAGTTGTCCCTTATTTTCTGCATTTATATAATTTATGTTTATTTTTTAAAAATCAGTTGTTGTAAAAGGTCAGCTCTTCCAGCTGGGACCATCTGTCCAAGACCTCAACCCTGTTGTTTTATGGTCTATACAAAAATAGCCCAATGGCTCAGGCTTGTTTTTTAAATATTAGGAGATACAAAATAGGTGTGTATAGGCAGGACAACACAAGGTCGTGCTGATGGCACAGTCATCACGGTCAGAAGTTTTAGTTTACTGACAGGTACAAAAGAAAGTACTGAAAAACTTTGTAGAAGCTTGCAAGGAGCTCACATATGGAGCTCATCACATATAGAGGGATGCCATAGGAGAAACCACAAAAGCACTCTTCTGAAAATGTAGCAACGAGGTTGCAGAGACAGGAGCTGACCTCTTGAACCTGAAGAGAGAAAATAGAGAGAGTAGGAGTAGACTCTGAGGGACTTGGAAGAAGATTAACAGGTTGTGTTTGCCATAGTAGCTAAAAGAAAAGACAGACAAGGATTTATAGGTGCACAGTGTTTGGGCATGAAGCAACGGCCTGTGTGGTGACAAGGCCAGCTGAGACCAAGCACATGGGTGCTTCTGCAGTCCTGAGCCCACTGTTTCCTCCAGCTAGTTGAGGAGAGTGTTTCCATGTGCCAACACAAGCCCCAGAGACAGTCAACTCTCTGGCTGTTGCATAGATAATTATTAGCATTAAAAAAAAAGTATTAGAAACATACCTGTTAATAGTGGTATATAGCAAAATGGCTTTTCTGATTTCAGTAAAGAACATGAACATCTGTTGGCTGTTTAACATCTCCTGTTTGCCTTTGGCTTGCTGGGCTTTATCTTCGCCTAGTGTAATAAACTGAAATGTCCCCATTAAATTAAATGGCCCCAGGTCAACTCCATCCAATGATTACTCTGGGTTTAAGTTCACAGCAATAGCATTCTTTGCATATTGGTACAAATATTCTGCCAACATTGCTCAGTTTCTGGTAATTGTTTGTGTTGCATACCTTTATGTAATTTTTTATAAACTAACAAGAGTCATGTCAGTGATTTATATAGGCAAAGCTTTTTAATCAAATGAAGATAATGTTAATCAGTAAGTACAAAAGCAGTTTGCGTGAAACCAAAATGCTTTAGGTTATTTATAAAACTGTTCAAAATGCACTATAAAATGGTTTTAGTGAATTAATGTCTTCTCTTTTTTTGTCCCCAAGGAAGTTTCATGATTATAGGTAACAAAAGTTAACTTCAGGATGCTAAAAAGGAAACAGAGTTCAAGGGTGGAAGCCCAGCCAGTTACGGATTTCGGTCCTGATGAATCTTTGTCAGACAATGCAGATATTCTGTGGATTAACAAACCAGTAGGTATCTCTTTCTGTAGTTACTAATTTTAAGGTAAATGTAACTTGTGTTGTTGAAATATGACTCCCACAAAAGATTCTGAAATAGATATTTGTCGGAAACAAGTACCGAGCTACAGTTGCTAATCTATCAGTTAATTTTTTGCAAAAAGTCCAAAAGGAAATATCAAGGTCTCTTTTGATTGTTGCAAACTGATGGGGATGATCAAGCAGTGTTTGCCAGTCAGTTCATCTACTGATTGTTTTTTTTAAACATCCATCCATTCCACGTCTCTAGTTCCTAACATGTTTATTGAAATTAGAAGTTACGTTCGTGAAATGAGCTTTTGAAAAAGATGTCAAAGTGTCAGGCAGCAGTTGGGACTTTCGACTTTCAAATCTCTCCTTTCACATCACTTATTAATATAAAAGTGTATTTTGGCTATTTATTTTGAAGTACAGCTAACATTTTTCCAGTGTCATTTAACCTACAACCTACCCTAAGCAACAGAAAAATAGGGTGGAGTAATCAATAGAATATATAGTCTTAAGAAAATGCCTTTACCATGTAAATATGGTTATTATGATTAAATTATTTATTCCTCAGTCAGTGTGTATCCGAGGTTCCTATATTTTGAATGATTCATACTTTTGCAGAGAAGGTTTTCACACATCTCTTAAAAGCAGTGTATAAATTTTTACTTTGTAAATGCAGAAAGTCAGACATTCTAAAATAATGCACATTGTTAGCATTACATTCAATGGAACTATCCTCTCATTTGCAGTAGGGATGCTAGATCCCCTCAGCTTTGCTGCTGAGTTTTAACACCTAAATAATTTACAAGACAGCACCTGTATATTAATCAGTGCTAAATAATCTTTAATAGAATATTCATACTGACTGCTGTAATAAGCTCAAAATGTCATTGCAAAAATATATGCTGGATTATTTACCTATTTTTCTCAACACACAGTACACAACTTTTTGATGGAATAATTTTTCAACATGGACTAGTTGTATATTGCTTAGCATGTATAATACCAACATTTTAGTGTGGCAGACAACGTATTCTTTATCAGCCCCACTTTAATATTTATGTTACTTTTCTTTAGTTGAAGCAAGGTTTGAAACAAAGTGAGTATTAATGGGACATAAGAGATAATTCATCAGGTGCCCTCCCCTTCCAGAATATTAATTTGGGGTCAGTGTATGCAAATGGAAGAACTATTAAATTCAGGTCAAATATCATTACACTTAGGTGAGCATACAGTGAGTAATAAATTAGGTGAGTGTACTTAAATCTTCTTGATATCAAAAAGTCTGAGATGGTGTGAATGAGTGTAGAATTCTTTCTCAGATGAAAAATTGCTATATATACACTTCAGTGAGTTTTGTTTGGTTGTTTTTTTTTTCTTGCACAAGTATTTTTTTTCCTTCTGCTTGTTTTGATAGATGCGAACTTGCCAACTCTGATTCATTACACTTGTCTGATTCAAGATGTTTCAATGGTGTTTTGATTTAAAAGGAAAAAAAAATCCAGCCTTAAAACCCCTGTATTGATAAATTCTACCTTTTCGTTAGACCCCCCACTGTGACTGGCACTGAATATCAGCCTTATTAATGGCTGTGTTGAGACTGAGCCCTAAGCAGTCATAGAAATGAACTGTTCTCTTATAGCAACAAAACTTCTTTGGAACAATAGTGAATCCTGATGTTAAGAAGTGGCTTTCTGGGACATGATTTCTTTTATATTTCTTGGAAATGGGATGATGCTTTTAATCCCCATACCTCTCACTTAATTTTTGGAACTGTAAACTGATTTAAAAATTAGTTCATCTAAATGTGGAACTACAATTTTCCACAGATATTTTCATTTGACGTATTCACCCAATTTATAACATCAACTAATTCCACATATTGTCTGCATATAAATGTGACACGTTGTCATTTGAAAAGAAATTGGATTACAAAAGCCTCGAAGTAGAAATGATAGAATCCTTATTCTCAGTTTTCTGGCTCTTAATTCTTGGTTTCTGAATTATACAACCTGCAAAATTAACAAAATTGTATATGTATTATAAAATTTTACGTATTAACTAATAAAAATATATACACATATATAAGTGTGTGTGCATATATATATAAAATAAAATAAAGTCAGGAGTGCTTATTTTGGGGTGAAAACCTTTAATACGTGGATCATGATGTCAAAGAAGAATGCAAATATATGTTTACAGAAAGTGCCAGTACAAGATATGGAGGCTAAATATTTGAGCTTTTTTTGAGCATCGAAGCAATCTTGCAATGTCTTGGGTTTTTTTTTCAGTGGGTACACTCTTTACTACGAATCTGTGCCATCATCAGTGTTATTTCTGTTTGTATGAACACTCCAAAGACCTTCGAGCATTATCCTCCTCTCCAGTATGTGACGTTTGCTCTTGATACTCTCTTGATGTTTCTTTACACTGCTGAGATGATAGCAAAAATGCATATCCGTGGGATAGTTAAGGTAAGCATTTAAACAGTATTCTACATGTGCTTAAGAAAATTGATCTGATTATATGCTGATGACATTTGATCTTTGGTTTTTAACTTCTCATCTCTTTCTGCTATCATTACTTTTAACTGCAGGTAACACCATAGTGTATAAACTGAAAAGGCAGTTTGACGAAGATGTAGATTTACTGCATATTTAATCCCCCCAAACTATAATACTAACATTCATAATAAAGATTTCTTGCTCAGAATAGTTTCATTGTTTTAATATAAAGAATGAAAAAAAAAATAAGCTACATATACATTAACAAGAATATTCTGTAAATATCTAGAGATCCATATATGGACTTAGAACTTTGTTTTTAATTTCAGAAGGCTGTATGTGTTTTTGTGTGGTTATTTTATTTAAATAAGAACATATGTCTTACTGTGAGCTAAATGAGAAAGTTATCTTGCTTTACTGAATTTTTTCCTTAATATGATGCATGTTGGTAAACAAATACTTCTGTTATCATAAGTTTACTGTTGTTGCTGGAGTAATCTGTGTAAGTAGGTATGATATTGGAGAATGCAAAACTGCAGAATTTTTCAGTAATCATTTGTAGCATTATTTTAGTGATTGTTTCCAGTCTTCTGCAAAAACACACAAATTCAGCTTACATA
Organism: Antrostomus carolinensis; assembly: GCF_000700745.2. NCBI lineage: Eukaryota > Metazoa > Chordata > Aves > Caprimulgiformes > Caprimulgidae > Antrostomus > Antrostomus carolinensis. Next base: position 5,642 of record NW_010305937.1, read on the forward strand.
TAGAAAATCCATCTGGAGACGTTACTGACAATATAACTATGTCACTATTGTACAGAACAGATAATTAGTGTGTTATCCTTCCCTTTCACTCCTGGGTAATTAGTTACCGGTGTGCACATTTGAACAGTGTGGGAGTAACAAGTTACTATTACAGCTAGTACAGACTTTGCAAAGAAATGGACAACAGTGTAACTATTGTACAAAGCCTGATTTCTTAGCCTTTCTGCATGGAAATATCAACTTCTCTCAGAGTCAACACCTAGGAGCTATCAGTAATACATTGCTGCATATTCTAAACATCTTTCAGTGTGCTGCTTAAAATTTTGGGGTTTGTGGATTAGAATAGAATAGAATAGAATAGAATAGAATAGAATAGAATAGAATAGAATAGAATAGAATAGTTGGAAGAGACAGTTGGAAGGGACCTGCAACAATCATCTAGTCCAACTGCCTGACCAATTCAGGAGTGACCAAAAGTTAAAGCATGTTGTTAAGGTGTGATAGTTTCACTGGGCCAGCCCTTGGCTAGCAGCCAACACAGCAGTTCACCCACTTCCCCCCCACCCCCAGCGGACAGGGGAGAGGATTTGTGGCAAGGGTAAGGAGGTTTGTAGGTTGAGATAAGAACAGTTTAATAATAGAAATAAAAGAAAACTTAAAAAAAACCCCTAATATTAAAAGAGTAGTGAGAATGACGGAAGTAATAAAATATACAAATGAGTGAGACACAGTGCAACTGTGCAACTGATTCTACGATTCTGTGAACTGCTCACCACCCGCTGATTAAGCCTGGCCCGTTCCCAGATAATGATCCCAGAGGAGCGACAACCCCGAACTGAAACTGCAATCCCGAAAGAGCGAGAGCCTGAGTGAAAAACCAACACGAATCCCCACCCCATTCCTGTCAGCCCCAGATAATATACTAAACATGATGCGATATGATATGGAATATTTCATTGGCACATCCAAATGCCAGTTTGGGGTTTGCTATTCACTGCGCTTCTCCCTCCCAGTCCTAATGCAGCTGTGAACCAGCCAAACACGGTGGCCTTGGGCTCCAGCAGCAACTAATAACATTAGTACTTTATCAACATTCTTCTCATAACAAGTCCTACACTGAAACTAAAACACAGGTATTCTAGCTACTAAGAAGAAAATTAACTCTATCCTAGCAAAACCAGGACATAAGCGTATTGTCCAAATGCCTCTTAAATACTGACAGGCTTGGGGCATCAACCACCTTTCTAGGAAGCCTGTTCCAGTTGTTTGACTATCCCCTCGGTAAATAAATGCTTCCTAATGTCCAGTTCAAGCCTCTCCCGGCACAGCTTTGAACCATTCCCATGTGTCCTATCACTGGATCCCAGGGAGAAGAGCTCAGCACCTCCTGCTCCACTTCCCCTCCTCAGGAAACTGTAGAGAGGAGTGAGGTCTCCCTTCAGCCTCTTTTTCTCCAAACTTAGCAAACCCAGAGTCCTTAGCCATTCCTCATAGGATGAACTTATCTTTGTACTTCATATAATGAGTTTGTCTTTGAAGCATGTCTGATGAGTCTGTCCACACAGAATGCATCCTCAAGTTGGTTGCATTGCCTTAATTCATGTTATACATGTATAGATGACAATGCAGATTATTTCATTTGCACAGTGACATTTTACTTTTCATTTATTAGATAAAAATACAGTAGAATAGATTAGGCATAACCACTGTTACACAAAGATAGATTGCTTAAGTAGAGAGTGACTGCATTTATTATTTAACAAGGCAGGATTTGCTTACAGTGTAACATCTTGTAGCATTCATCAGTCAATACAGTTACACTGAAATGAAGGACTTTCATTGGTGCTATTCATGGAGTTTCAAGTATTCATCAATTGGAAGACACCTTCAGAGGTCACCTAGTCTGACCTGCTGCCCAGAGCAGGTCCACTTTGATGAAATTGCCCATGGCTTCTGTTGTCCAGGTGAGTTTCAGACTTGTCCAAGGATGAAGATTCCACGAGCTCTCTAGACAGGCTGTTCCAACCAGTGCAAACTTTTTTTTTCGTAATATTTAGTCAGAGTTTTCCATGTTTCAGTTTGAGTCCCTTGTATCTTCTCTTAACATTATGCGCTTCCAAGAAGAGTTTGGCTCCATCTTTTCTGTATTCTCTAGTTAGGTAGTTGTAGACAGCAGCAAGGTCTCCCTTTTACCTTCTCTGCTGAAGGCTGAACAGACCCATGTCTCTCACCCTCTCCTCCTGCATCAAGAGCTCCAGCTTTCTGACCTTTTTGGTGGCCTTCTGCTCACTCCATTATGTTTATGTCCTTCTTGTACTGGGGAGCCTAGAACGTCACTCAACTGAAAATTAGGCTTGTGGATGTGGTCCCACAATTGCTGAATAAAGGGGAAGGATGGATTTACTGGACCTGGTGGCTACACACTGTTCATGTGAATAGAAGGGAACTGTAGGAAAAGGATATGGGCTTGTGTCGTGTACAGCAGCTTTCATAAAACAGTGTTAGAACTGGATTAGCTTTTTTCAGCTGTTAAATCAGAGCATTTTGAATATGTTATCAGATTGTTTCTTTGAATGCTAATCAATGAATAATCCTTTTTTAGTGAACTATTTGACTTACTCTTTAGATTGTTGCTTCTAGGGAAAATATTGGTTAAATATTAAAATTCTGCCAAGAGCATAATGATCCATGGACTTACAAAGATAGTGGCAGTCAAAGTAAAATAAGACACTGTTTAGAAATCTATTAGCATTTATTAAAGTGTTTGTATATCTAACATCTCTATATAAGGAAATTTGTTTATGAATTGTAGTCCTAATTTAAGTGGATTTAAGACTTTTAGTGAACATAGGATCAATGACTGTATTGCCATATGGTTCTGCTGAACTTTACCATAAATCAGTATTTCTGTAAATGCCTTAGGAATTGAAATGCTAATAAACTTCTGAACCATGATTAATGCAAGATTTTATTCCAGAGAGAAATGTAATTTATGGAGAAGTTAGGCACCATCCACTTAAGTTGTAATTAATAACAATGTAAGTATAGATGAGTTAAGAAGATTTTGAAAATGTTGTCATGTCTAATTAACACCTTCTGAGGACAAATGAGAAATTTACTTCCTTTGTTTCCCAGGAGTTTTTAGAAAAGGAAAGTAGTTTCTGAAAATCCCAGTCTTTTGTCTGTGAAAATTTCCCTTTTCCCTGTTTAAGGGACAAAACAAAGTGATACGTCCATCCAAGTGTTTCATTACCCCAGAAGGAAAGTTAAACTGAAATGTTGGTGTGACATTGTGCCTTTTATTACTCATGTTTCCTTCTGACTAATCGTTGCTGTGCTAGTAAAATCTATTCAAAACTTGGGCTGCCTATGCCTTGTGAGTTTTGTTTGTTGCTTGTTCCATTTGTGAACGCAATCGATGCAGAGGACTCTTTGAATTACAAGGGCACTGCTCCTATTGATATCTACCACCTACAAAGAAAATAGACACTGACGTGTTTAGACAAGGAGTACAAAATGCAAATATTAAAGAAAACAGAAGATGACAGTATAGGATATATCTACTACAGGGTCTGAGGTCCTTTTGTTTTCAAGAGGGTATAATGATATTCCTGATTACTGCTGTCATACACTGTTTGCTTCCAATAGGCGTTACGATGGATTGACTCCTCTGGAAGAATCGAAATGGGTATAAATGTGCAATGTAATGGATTATATTCAGCATATAGATGCTACCTGGGAAGAAACTACTGAAAGGCTTATGATATGATAATCCTGTTACAGTTTTTGGTATTGCAGGCTATTATTACTTGTTATGATTTTGAACTAATGCTAATAAGATGTCTGTCTTTACCTTGAAACTCAGCTCTGAAAAATGAAATACAGGCTGTAATTACTGATTGAGGTCTTTTTAAATAAAAAATTCTAGGACAGTCTGCCTGATGTTGGCTGGCTGCGTTATATAAAATGTATGTACAAACAGTAAGACAACCTTTAATGGTTTGTGAAGTTTTACATGAGATAGAGAATTCTACTAGGTCAGTTTATTTCTTACAACATATTTTGACGCTTGTGTTCTAAATTGTGACCTAAACTGAAGAATGATGACCTGTGCTAGAGCTCACTGTCAAATGACAGAGTAGCTCAGGAAAATACTGTGTACACAGTATTAAATCTATTTCAAATAGATAAAGTCAGTAAATATATAATATTGCTGACTAGAACATAACTTCCATGAATGCTGCCTGGACTCCAACTGAAGAATCTGGTGACATTAAAAGTTAGGCGTTAATTACTTCATCAAGCAAGTTACTCTAGTAGTTATAAGAGGTTTTTGTGGGCAAATAATCTTAAAATAGATTTCAGTCATTAAAATATGCTGTAATAAGTACAGCAATATTTGAATATTATTTTTAGAAAGTATTGCATTCCCAGATATGCAAGTTTTCATAGTTAAGTATTTTTTTCTGCAAACTTTCTATGTAGATCATACGTTTTAAAAGCATTGCAAATTCTGTTCTCTGAGTAGCACATGAATTAATGGATGATGTGAATTAGCCACATCAATATTTTTGTAGGAATAGCTTATGAAGTGTGTTATTGGATGTCTACTAAATTGTGTTAAAGACACATCCTAAAAAGACCTAATGTTTCAGAAATTCAAAACTCTGATCTCTTTAAAAGTCATTGAAAAAAATTAAAGATTAATGGTAAATATCCCAAACTTTATACACATTAAAAAAGCTGTGAAGTGTGTAAAATAAAAAAGGCCATTTTAATAAAATTATGAATGAGGTTCTTTTAGGTTTATCACATACATAGTATTCATTTTTCTTAGATCTAGAAACATATATAAAGTAGAACCCTACTTCAGGGGTGACTGAAGGTAAGAATAAAGGTCAGGAGGCTTCTTGACTTTGACTTACTTGAACATGAGTACATGGTATGTGCAGAAAGGTTGCGTGCTGACACAGATTTACATGAAATTTAATGATAACACAATAGTGTGGAGTTTTGGAAAAGGAATGTCTTCACTGAATAAAATCAAGCTCCTTGTTTTAATTACTGTTGGCAATAGAGCACAAACAATAGCTGCCACTGTCATGGACTCAAAAGTCTCCCGCTCCTAACCTGATGTCCAATCTCATAATTCATTCAGTTCAGTGAAGAATTCAGGGATGTTTCAAGAGATTACTTAATTTAATTTCATTTTTTATTCTCTCATGTGAGATGGAAATGCATTAACTTAGATCATCTTCATGGTGTCATATTTTCCCCAGCTATACTTAGGTATGTCTGCTCAGCATTAGAGGCTGAACCACAGTATCCCAAAACACAAAGCTCCATTGGCACCAGAGTGGCTGAATAATGCAATGTAGTATGAATGATTTAGTCAGGGATATCTTTGATGTTGTTACAGTGAACAGTCATGGTTTGTTATCAACTAGCCTCTCACCTAATACGTTTACTTCTTTGGCAAACACTTTTTTATGCTCTTAAGTAGCATATTGTTAGGTCAGAAATACTGTGTTACTTGGAGTTTCTCTGGAAATATATGATATGGTGATTGCCAGAATACTTGGAGTGTACAGATTTGCAGACACTGGCAAAGTCTAGGTAAATGTACTAACCCCTGATTTGTTGGGTCATTGTCCCGATCCGATATCGGGGGTAATTT
>NW_010305938.1:0-1787 GCF_000700745.2 Antrostomus carolinensis
CCCTCCGCCGCCGCTCCCGTCTACCCGCAGATCATCAACACCTTCCACATAGCCTCATCCTTCGGGAAGTGGTTTGAGGGCTCAGACCAGGCCTTCCCGAATACCTCAGCCCTGGCGGGCATCAGCCCCGTCCTGCACAGCTTCCGCGTCTTCGATGTGCGACACAAAAGCAACAAGGATTACCTGAACAGTGACGGTTCTGCCAAAAGCTCCTGCGTATCCAAAGATGTTCCCAACAATGTGGACCTGTCCAAATTCGATGGCTTTGTGCTCTACGGGAAGAGGAAGCCCATCCTGATGTGTTTCTTGTGCAAGCTCTCCTTTGGGTATGTCCGCTCATTCGTGACCCACGCGGTGCACGACCACCGAATGACTCTGAGTGAGGAGGAGCGGAAAATTCTTAGCAATAAGAACATCTCCGCTATCATCCAAGGGATAGGCAAAGACAAGGAACCCCTTGTCAGCTTTCTGGAACCAAAAAACAAAACCTTTCAGCACCCTCTCGTTTCCGCAGCTAACCTCATAGGCCCTGGACACAGTTTTTATGGTAAATTCAGTGGCATTCGCATGGAAGGCGAGCAGGCCCTCCAGGCCGGGGCGGCCAGCGGAGCGGAGCCACCGCCGGCGGGCATCCTGGCTCCCGGTGCGCTCCTCAACCTGGGCGGGCTGACCAGTTCCGCTCTGAAGACTCCCATTACCTCAGTCCCTCTGGGCCCGCTGGCTTCCAGTCCCACCAAATCCTCAGAGGGGAAGGACCCTGGGGCAGCAGAGGGGGAGAAGCAAGAGGGGGGCGACCAGGACAGCCTCTCGGAAAAGGCAGAGCCGGTTGAGGAGGAGGTGGAGGAGGAGGAAGAGGAGGAGGTGGAGGAGGAGGAGGAGGAAGAGGAGGAGGAGGAAGAGGAAGAAGACGAGGATGATGAGGGTTGCAAAGGACTGTTTCCGAGCGAGTTGGAGGACGAACTGGAGGACCGGCCCCAGGAGGATGCTGGGGCCGTGGCAGGCAGCGGCAGCAGCAAAAAGGACCTTGCTCTCTCAAACCAAAGCATTTCTAACTCTCCCTTAATGCCTAACGTGCTCCAGACCCTGTCGCGGGGCACAGCTTCTACTAGTTCTAATTCTGCTTCTTCCTTTGTCTTTGATGGTGCAAACAGGAGGAATCACTTAAGCTTTAACAATGAGGGCGGCGGAGCCAGCGTGGCAGAGGGCAGCAGGAGGCTGGACTTTATCGATGAAAGTGCCAATAAAGACAATGCCACAGCACCAGAACCAAATGAGAGCACGGAGGGCGAGGACGGGAGCTACATCTCCCATCACCAGCATGCTGGCCCCCTCTGTGAACTTGGGGGTGGGGAGTGCCCCTCGGGGAGCGGCGTGGAGTGCCCAAAGTGCGACACGGTCCTGGGCTCCTCGCGGTCGCTGGGTGGCCACATGACTATGATGCATTCTCGCAACTCATGTAAGACACTCAAGTGTCCCAAGTGCAATTGGCACTACAAGTACCAGCAGACGCTTGAGGCGCACATGAAGGAGAAACATCCTGAGCCTGGTGGCTCCTGCGTCTACTGCAAAAGTGGACAGCCACACCCGCGGCTGGCACGGGGTGAGAGCTACACCTGTGGTTACAAGCCCTTCCGCTGCGAGGTCTGTAACTACTCCACTACTACCAAAGGCAACCTCAGTATTCATATGCAGTCCGACAAGCATCTCAACAACATGCAGAACCTGCAGAACGGAGGGGGAGAGCAAGTCTTCAGCCACACTGCCGGGGCGGCGGCGGCGGCTGCGGC
>NW_010305938.1:1858-16648 GCF_000700745.2 Antrostomus carolinensis
GTGGCGGTGCGAGGTGTGCGACTATGAGACCAACGTAGCTAGAAACCTTCGTATTCACATGACCAGTGAGAAGCACATGCACAATATGATGCTGCTTCAGCAAAATATGTCCCAAATCCAACACAACCGGCACCTGGGCCTCGGCAGCCTGCCGTCCCCTGCCGAGGCTGAGCTCTACCAGTACTACCTGGCACAGAACATGAACCTTCCCAACTTGAAGATGGACAGCACTTCCTCAGAGGCACAGTTCATGATGGGTGGATTCCAGCTCGATCCCACCAATCCCATGGCAACGATGGCTCCATCTCTAGGTGAGGCTGAAGGGTTTTCCACCGTGTCCATGTGTAAGGGAGGGACTGTGTTTGTGTTGCCACAAAACCCTTGTGCACAGGCTGGGCGCTGCGTGCCGAATCCCCTCCTGTCTCCGTGCCCTGCTGGGTAGTGCAGCCGCAATGCGGCCAGTTGCCTTTGTGTGGTGGTTGAGGATGGAGATTACGCAGTGGAAGATTCTTCCGTGTTCCCTCCGGCCAGTTTGTCTCATTCTGGGAAAATTTCTGGTTACTTTTCTGGTACATTTTCTAAGAATTCTGGTAGGGAGCTAATAAAAGAGTAGATACAGATTATTGCTGATGTGCATTAAATGTTTCTCCTCGTGGAAAGCATCCTTACTGCAATGTTTCCGAATGATTTTTCCCTTGGTTTGGTAAGGGATGCATGGAGTTTGGCAGGTGGCTTTGTGAGAGAGTCTGATCAGCTGCTGGTGCTCTCAAAGGCAGATGTTGAGTTGGTTTGTTACGTGCTGTGTTGCCCTGCGAAGAAAAGGTAAGCAAGTTTTGAGAGGTGTAGTGAATTTTGTGGAAGGGACGGTGTTCCTCTGCTGAAGAAACAGAGCTGAAGCTGTTACTCTGGTGCGAGTGTGAGATACGAGAGTCAAGGCTTGACCAGATGAGAATTATTAAACTGGAGGGGAATGGCTAGAGAGAGAGATTTTTCTCTCATCAGATTACAGACACTTAAAAATGAACAAGTGCATTTTTCCTGACCACGAGCATTCATCCTGTTCGTGTTGGCACTGTGTGTGGTGCTGGGGGGGGCACACACTGTCCACACGCAATTGAGCCCAAGAATTAGACTTAGAGGAGTGTAGAGGGCCGGGTCCCATCACGTTCCTCCCGGGAGCTGCTTGTTGCCCAGGGCCGGCAGCAGCCGCGGGCAGCGTGCACGGCTCCCCAGCCGGGCTGCATTTCGCAGGGCTCTGGCTGGGAGCTGGTGCAGAACAGGCCCCCCCGTGCTGCTGGTGTGGCAGACACTGCCTCAGTTACTGCTTGCTGTGCCTTGTTTTGCTGCTGCTGAGAATTTTTCACACTGCCTGGGGAAAGTAAGTGAAAAGGAATCTGCCATTTACTTGCTTTCCTCTGAACAGATTTCTCTGTGCTGCACTCTGCCCTCCCTAACCTCGTCCATCCATCGATGTTGTCGTTACTGATGTGCTCCATTACTGGTTCATTGGTCTCACGCACGTTCTCCTTTCCTTCAGCTATTCATAGTACAGTTTATTATTAGTCTAGAAGGACATGAAAGTCATATGAGAGAATAACAGCACAAAATACTAAAAAAAATTGAAAGAAAACAAAGGAACTCAAGTGGCTATAAATTAAAGTAATTCTCTTCCTTTTTTTTTTTTTTCCCTGTCGTGTCCCAGCTTGCATCTTTGGGAGGTCAAGGACACAACCTTTGTCTTTTCAATAGCTCCAAGTTGCCAACAGATGTGATTGACAGTCATTTGTGGTGTAGCTTGTAGTTCATGAAGTTACAGTGGAGTCTGTGGTGGCTTTCTTGGCCGTCGCCCTTTTGGAGCTCGTAGCCCCTCCTTTCTGAAGCACAGGGCGGTTGACACGAGAAAAGCTGGGAGTATTTTAACTGAAGCGTCCTAAAGTGCATGACAAGGCCTTGAATGTGTATGAGCTGGCCTGGAGAGTGGTTTGTGAATTGGACACTTGATGGCTGCAAGTCTTGAGTTGAGGATTACAGAGGGAGGCCCTTCCCATGTCAATAAGCACTTGACATGAGCTCACCTCCAAGTTAGGCTCATAGACACACACTGTGAACTTTGCTGGAAGTGAAGCAGATTTTTCACATTTTTATGCTTCAGTCCAAAACTGGATTTGAGATTAAGAGTTCAGAAGAGTGTGCTTTTGGGTTTTTACTACATGATGTGTTCAGGAGAGACTGATTCAAAGATTTTGGGATACATCCTAAAAGGGATGCTTAGAAAAACCACTATGACTAGGAAATAACAGACCATAGAAGGCAAGTGGTGGGTTCTCTCCTCTTCACGCACTTAGTGAGCAGGTACACAGGAGCAGCTGTACAGAGGGTGTAATTTTGCTGTGGCAGGGAGGGGTAGAGTGGATCAAGAAAAAAGATCATTGACTGCTTTGATGGAAAGGCAAGTTCCTGCAGTGCATGCAGATGGGATCTTCCCTCTCCAACCAGTTCTTCTCAGTGGGAGCATGGAATATGCTTGACGAAAATGAGATGCTGTTCCTCTGACAAACTTGGCATTCAGGTTGTCTTGTAGGCTGTAGCACCTCCTGCTGGGACTGTTTAATGGACATGGTGGTATTGCATTTCTGCGGGGAAGGTAGTAGCATGTGCACCCCAAAGCTGTGGTCTGCACCAGCTGTGGTCATGTGCTTTCAAAAAGGTTCTGCCTGGACTTGGAGTGTTCCCAGTGTTGCCTGCTTTTCAGCAAACGGGTTCAAGCATAGGAAACTGGAAGTTAAGGAAATAAAATCTCTTTTTTGATTGGCTGAGTATCTGTTGACCTGAAGGTTCCTTTAATAAGATTGTTAAGCTGAGCTATGACATAAGATTGAGGTAAAATACCAGAAAACTGCAGGAGGAGCATGAATGTCTTAAAAATGGAAAAGGAGAGCAAGGTGGGGCAAAGGTCCTAAGAAGAGGCTGGTGGTTGGTCTCTGTGCTTTGGCATAAAAAGTTAATGTTAGAAAAGAAAGTCTCTCTGTCCACGTCTTTAGAGTGCTGTGATGTAAATAAGAGCTTGCTGCATTCATTTACTCTAAGTGAATGGAGTTCAGCTCTTGGGTTGAAGAGTAGATGTGACGCTTAAAGACAGTAAGCGTCCTGCTGGCTTTCCTTGACGTGCTCCTGCACTCCCGTTATTAATAGTGGTTGTCTTTTCCTTGGGCACACAAAGCGTCTGTCAACACTCGTTTAGAAGACTGTCCACCATTTTGAACTCTTGGACAAGAGATGAGATCTTGTAGTGCAGGAGTGGCATTTTCAGATTGTTTTTTGTTCTTGCCACACTCAGCAGTGCTCCCCGCTTCCGACGGCTGTGTGGTGACCTAACTTAAATACTCCCATCACTTGGACTTGTGACTGTTGACCTTTTTTTATTTGGAAGGGACTGTGCTCAGGTACTGCATGAGGTAACATTTCTTGCTTCTCTAAGTAGGCAAGAAAATACAGGATAAAGTGTTAACACTGTTCTTGAAATGGCCATGGAGACTTCCCATGCAGTACTAAGGAATTCCTCATCCTCTGAAACTTTGTAGGTTTTTTCTTGCCACTTTTCATGGGCGGAGGGTTGGATACTTCCCTTTCAGAGGGTGGATAGCAAGGGCTATTGCGGTCCTTCCCTAGGCTGCTGGCTGTGATTGTTTTTTTTTCTTCAGATACGGTACTGACCAGCATTGCAGAGGAATAAGCGAAGGGACGGCTGTGCTTGGCTTTCGCTGTGTGTTTGGTGGGTGCAGGAGTTGCACTGAGAGCAGCATGTGCTCTGCTCTGTGCTTCTCTTCTGCCAAGTAAAGAATTCAGCTTTCTGACCTCTTTCTCCCCTTTTTCCTTTGTGCAGTGGGTGGAGAGATCCCCCTGGACATGCGGTTAGGTGGTGGACAGCTGGTGTCTGAGGAGCTAATGAACTTGGGTGAGAGTTTCACGCAAACAAACGACCCATCACTGAAGCTCTTCCAGTGCGCTGTGTGCAACAAGTTCACTACAGATAATTTGGACATGCTGGGCCTCCACATGAACGTGGAGCGCAGCCTCCCTGAAGACGAGTGGAAGGCAGTGATGGGGGACTCGTACCAGTGCAAGCTGTGCCGCTACAACACACAGCTCAAGGCAAACTTCCAGCTCCACTGTAAGACGGACAAACATGTGCAGAAATACCAGCTGGTAGCACATATCAAGGAGGGTGGCAAGGCCAACGAGTGGAGGCTGAAGTGTGTGGCCATTGGGAATCCGGTACATCTGAAGTGCAATGCTTGTGACTACTACACCAACAGTCTAGAGAAGCTGCGTCTTCACACAGTGAACTCGAGGCATGAGGCCAGCCTGAAGCTCTATAAGGTAAGGGTTGGCTTTGCTTCATCTTCCTTCATTGTCTGAGTGCTGGAACAAAGGAAAATCTGTTTTGAACCGCGGGGGATTGTGATCCTTTGGAGACAAGCTGCTCAGGTCTCTCCAGTGGGACCCAGTCTCACTCATGCGGTACAGCTCTTCGACCTGCGTTCTGATAGCAGCTCTGGTTGTAAAGCCTTAGGCCAATGGGTGTTCATGTCAGGGTGCTTTAACGGGGGCTTGCGTGGCTTAGAGCACTGCGTATCTGTTAGGTGATACTTTTGCACAAAAATTCACAGTCGCTGTTGAAGACGTGGTGTGAGATGGTATTTGCAGCGCTTTCGTTGGCCCTTTTCCATAGGGCAGTTTGTTAACCCACAGGAGATTCTCCATGAGCACTCGAAGGCGTTTGCCGTTGTCAGAGGAGGGTGTCCATCCTGGCGTGGGGAAGGCTGGGTGGAGCAGGGAGGGCTGGAGGAGGGGGCTGCTGTCTCTGCGCTCTTGTGCTCGGTGTACGTTAATGCTGGGATCTGTGAGCAAAGTGTTGCTTGAGGCTGGAAAAGGAAGGAGCTGGAAGAGAAGCCTGTACGCGTGTGTGAGGGCTTGGCCGTGCGTATGGACAGACTGTATTTGGAGACGTTGCAGGTTTTCATCCACAGCAGTATTTGACCTGTGACTGCCATCTTGTTTTCTTCATTCTTTGGGTTTTGTTTTTTTTTTTTTTTTCCCCATCATTTTGTGTCTTCTTTATAACCATCTTCTCTTTCCTGACTTGGTTCTCTTGTTCACAACCCCCTCCCCTCGCTGGCCTGAACCCTGTGGGCTGTAACCCAAGAGGAGCTCCGGATACAGTAAATAGTCCTTTCACTCGTGCAGCAGAATTGCTCCAGACGTTTCTATTGATTTTCACTGGACTTAAAGCTTCACCTTTTTCTCTAATCATCCCATAATGGCTTTAGTATGAACAATCAGGTACAAGTTGCCATAAATCTAAGCAGCCACATACCCTCCATTCACACGTGCTATCCCACTCATTGACTTCTTATTTCTCTCAGGGTTTTTTTTTTATATTCTTTCTGTCTTCATCCTTTTCTTCTTGCTTTCTCCCAAATGTCATGAGATTTCTTTACATATAAGTTCATATACACGCAGACTGTATTTTGTGCTGCTTAATTATTTCTTTGAGTGTTTTTCTTTATGTAATGGGATTTAAAACGTGGCATTGAACTGTAGCCCAGCCATGTCACGGTGCAGACACATTAGATTTCAAAACTCCTGGGTTTTCCCTAGGAATGAGCAGTGCCAGCAAACTCAGAGAGGAAAGGGACAATCAGGAGCGTCATAGAAGGTTTGCCTTGGACTCTGGTTGCTGGACCTGCTTGGAGCTGAACTGCTCAGAGGAGGTATAAGCTTCCGCTGAGCTCGGGGTTGAGCCAAGACTGCTGTGACCATCCTTGTCACCATCACTGGCCCAACCGATCCAGCCCAACACAGCAGAGTCTGCCTCTAAAAATGGTCACGTCGACGCATGTGCCTCTGCTCCCAGACATGCATGAGACCTGTGAGAGTAAAATCAGCTTGGGAACTGCAGGCAGGAGAGTCCCAGTGGGACTTTAAAAAGCCGACTGAGGAACTGAATCTCCTCTCTCTGTGGAATTCAATTTGGGGTACAAAAGAGTTGTTTGAAAGCTCTACTATGAGTTTTAACACACAATATTGTTTTCTTAAACATATGTTGCAAAAGTTTAGGAATTCTTTATCTAGACCCTTCCTCTCCAGTGGTTTTTACTTGGGAAGAAGCAGTCAGGGTGGTGCAAAAGGGGAGAGAAAGAAAAAAACCAAACCACCAAAGTCAGCCTGGGGGACAGCCGTGGATGCTTGCAACAAAGATTCCTGAAATGCCTTCCTCGGGAACTGTCAGTTGGCAGGTTGGTAAGAGGCCTGGGCAGTTCTCGGAGCTGTTACAGCCCAGCGTTGTTTCTGATGCAAAAGCAGAGAAACCCCAGATGGAGAATAACACATTTCAGAGGAGCACGGTCTGTCGTCCGGTTCTAGTGTGCCTTATGAAGCCTTAGCAGGGGACAGCGGGTGGCTGGGTTCATGCTGGCGTCTCGCTCCAGCGTGGCTGGAATCGGTGTTTCGCTTCGTGGAAAAACCCGTCTATGGATGGAGCAAGCTCCAGTGCAGTTCTCCCACTCTTCAGAGCAATTGTCGTGCCCTGTCCCTTTTGATAGCTGAGATGCAGCGGGAGTGGGGGTAGTTCACAGAATGGTTTCTCTTCTCTCAGGCCTTGGTGTGGTCTGCAGTAAATTGAGATTGATTGGATGTTATTTTTCCTCTTGCTAATGTAATCCATTAGCCTGGCACATGCATAATCAGTTTAGAGCACAGTTAACTGGATGTAATCGAGTTCTTCCCTGCCTGCTGGAGAAAATCCTCTCCAGATGCTGCTGGGTGAGAGCGCATACTAGGCTTATCACACACAATCCTCCTTATTCTGCTTTTTTGCCATTTTTCTCTTAAATCACATGTTATTGGCTGCTTGCGTTGCCCAAGAGCCACTTCTGTTAGTGCTTCTTGCTGCCAAAAAATGTCATCTGGAGACACTGTTAGTCCTTAGCCTGGTGAACCTTTTAGTCTTCGCCTGCTGTGCTTCCAGTGCTGGAGGAGAAGGTCTGGTCTTCTGCTGCCATCTTCGTCCTGCACGTTGCAATAGCTTGCATGAGACCTCTTCCCATGTCAGTGATGAGGGGGTAGGGGTGCTGCAGTGGGGTCCTTGATTATGACAGGAAACTGGAAGGGTCTGGAAATACTTCCTTTATTCTTATCTTCTCCCTGAATCCCTACTGTCCCCCTAAAAATCCTGTGACTAAACTGGAAATCCTGTCATTTGTCTTGCAGTTACTGGGGGAATGGAGTACTTGTGCCTCTCACCATGACTGCCTCTCCTTGGTGCAGGTCGTGGTTTTTCTATTCTGAGAAACTACCTGGAAAGCAAAAGTACTGTTGTAAATGTGTGTGCTTACATTTTTGAGGTGGTTATACTGGTTTGAGGTAGGTGACAAGTTTGAAGACCCTTCATCTCTTGGCTAGGACAGCCTGATGAACACAGTGAGGCTGAGGCTGAGGTACACTGGTGGTTGTGAGCAGAGGCAGAGACTGTGCGAACTCTTGACAAGTGCAGGCTAACTGTAACAGAAGCCAAGTCTTGTCTCCTCGTGACCGCAGAGGACTAGACCAGACTTGAAGCAGAGCAGCATTCCCCACATCTGGAAGAGGTCGGGCACGAGTTCCCGGCGTCTATTGCGCAGGTGGAATTTCCAGAAGGAATTAATCTGCTCGAGTGAGAGCCAAGTTTGGACGTTTCCTACAACTTCCTGAAAATCTCTAGTTCAAAACCTGCAACTCAGAAGAAGATTAAACAAAGAACTACTGAAGAAACTCATTGCTGGCCAGACTGCCAAATGAGTGCGTTCAATGGGTTCATTCAGTGTCTTCCTTTTCAGTCCTTCCAAGTGCTGAATTAACTGTTTTAGGGAGTCTGAAGGAGAGGGTTGGGGTTACATGATGCCCTGCATAGAGGTTCTTTGTTAACTGGGAGATGCAGAGTGTGCAGGAAAATGACCCCTTAGTATCAGCTCTGAAGATACTAGCAGTGATGAAACTTTGTGGATCTGTGCTGACTTGTAAAGAAAGAAAGATGACCTGTGGAAAGGAGAGCAGGAGGTGCAGCTCCTAACCCAGCAGAAGGTAGGGGGAGTTCCCAGTTCCGCTGCGGAGCAGCATGTGTCCGTCCTGCCTCTCCGCGGGCGCAGCAGGAGTGTGTGCGGCTCTCGAGAGCGGAGGGGCTGAGCTGGAGTGACTGCAGCGAGATGCTGAGCTGCTCTGGGGTTTGGAGCCAAGCTTTGCAGCTCCAGTGAAGTACAATACATGAGACAGACCAAAACCAAAAGCGTACGCTCTGCGCGGTGTTAATCGGAGAGCTGTGCTGGGGCTGGCGGGCTGGAATGAAGATACTTCGATCTCTGCCTTTTAAGGTTCTTAGGGTAAAGTTGCCCACAAAGAGTCTGTCGTGCACGTTACAGAGGATTTAGAGCTGTATTAACCTTTGATTTACTCACTGTCTGCCTTCTGTGTGTTTTGGGTTTCTTTTTTGAAAGTTTATCTTTTGAACTACAGATGCAGCATCAGAGCTCTGAATTACACTCATGAGTAACATGAATTGTGCTAGAAGCCTGTTTAAATTATAGAGTAGAAGGGACTTTTAGAGGTCTTTAAGTTAAAATTCCAACAGCAGCTTCACAAGTGAATACCTGTTTAAGTCTCCCCACAAAGCTGTTTTTAAAGCAGGTCTCTGAAACCTTTAATTCAAATCTGCCATCCTGTAGTCTTGGATAAACTCATAATGAAAGACGAGAACTGGAGCAGTTCTGAGGACTAGAATGTGCTTAAATCTGGAACAAACTTTGAGCCGTGTTGAACTCGCAACCAGGAGCTTTGTGAGCTGCTGACTGAGGTGCACACATAGTGCATCTGAGCCCGAGGGCTTTCAGGGCTGGACTCTGCACCTGGCAGGCTCAGCTCTCTGGGCCGGGGATCAGTCGCCCCAGCAGCACCTCCCAGCAATGTCCGTGTGCTCTGCCCTCTCCCAGGCTAAAGGAAACTCAAGCAGTCCTTTGCTTCTACTCAAAACTGGTTTTCACAGTACAGCAAATTACAGGAGGAATGAACCCCTACAATCTGGTTCTGCTTTCGTGTCCTGTTGAGGTTGTCGAGTATTTTAATACCAAAACCACTCACTATCTGTTTAACCCTTTCAGAAACCTCCCTCTTGGGACTGCACTTTTCTCTGAGAGACAGATGGCTCCATCACGTCACCCTGGCATTAGAAGGAGGTTTTTACCTTCCTTTAGGTATTTAAAATAAAATATGTTAGTATAGGATCAAAAAATTTACACTTTCTCTATACTGCTTTGTGAAAGGGTTGAAATCAAAACTGCTGAGAATACACAGTGCTGCTTGCTGTATGTTTTATTTATGGACTTCAGTTGCTTAGATTTTTCTTTCAGCAGTTTTCCAGTAAGTACTGAGCCACGTGCAACCAACAGCTTAGTGAAGAAACCACCCTGTAAAAGCAACTTGAATAACAAATGAGGGAGTCTGCAACTGGAACAGGGGCAGTGATGGCCACAGCAGGAGCTAGGAGCTCCCAAAACAGAGCTAAAAGCTCACTGTCAAACAGGATTTAGAGTACAAAATATTCGTGAGAATGGGTTAAAAAAACCAAACAAAAAAACCACCAAGGAAAAAACCCAAACAACTGAGAACACCTTGACAAGCTTTTCCCCTAATCTGCATAAATGGTCAGTTTTTCCCAGCCTCAGTAGCACTCACTTGTGAACCGCTGCCGATAGCTCTTGGGCTGGGCTCCCTCTGGCTCACCCAGATTGCCGTGGTGGGTTGCAGGGAGAGGCTGAGCCCTGGGGGGTAAGAAGCATCTTGCAAAGCTGTCCTGGACCTCAGCTCTTCTCTCACAACAAGATGTCACTGATGCCAGTTTTGTCTGTGTTTATGGTTTGGGGGTTTTTTTATCCCAATAATTTTGGAACATATAGATGAATATTTAAATTTCAGAGCAGGAACTTTTCCCTTTTCACATGATGCTTGTACAGACTTTCAGGGTGAGGGCAAGGTGGTTGTGGTCCTTGCTCTGATGTAGAGCTGTGGACCGAAGCTCCAGCAGACCCTCCTGTACTGATGTGGGAAGTTGCTGCTCTGCAGGGGAGAGCGTGGAGGGTGAGTGTGTGTCAGAGATGCTGGTCTGGAGCTGACCAGGTGGTCAGCCACTGTGAGCACAGGCTGGCACAGAAGTGTGTGTGTCCACATACTCTCCTGCCTGCAGATCCAGCGCTGTGAGGGGGAGCTCCGGTCAGGAGAGCTGAATTGAGATTTGTCTGAGACGGGTGCCGGATCTGCTTGTCAGGGATCCTATCCCGACGTGTTGTCAGGGACCTTATCCCGATGTTCTGCAGGCACCTAATGAGGTGTTGACAACAGGCAGGTAGGACTGGAACAAGCCTGGGCACAGAAGTGCTGGAACGAGGAGGTAGAGGAGATGAGGGACAGTTTTATGAGGCTGAAGCTGGCAAGCAGAGCTGCGGTGCGGGGCATTTGGCAGTGTCTGATGAAACCTGTGCTCGAGAGGTTCCCCTGCCTGATGGTCCCGCGCTCCCACCTGGACGGGCACGTTTCTCTTTGGGTGGTATGCCTGGAAGACCTGGGAAATGCTCTTAATTCCTTTTCCTGGTTGGGGCAGGGTCTGCCTTTCAGCACTGTGGTTACCAGTCCTGGCCAGGTAACAGCAGGGCAGCTGCAGGCTCTTTGGCGATGAGCTCGTTAAATAATGGATGGCTGTTCATTAACATCCATCTCTAGCAGCAGGCTGATTTGCAGGCTGGGAAGGGGCCATAAGGTGCTTTCCCCAACCTGTTCTGTGTGACGTGGCGCAAGCTGCTGCTTTCTGTTGGGCTGTGTTAGTGCAACCAGGCTACAAGGTGCTTTATCTTCTCTCCTGGGATAGCTGAGCTATTTCTGAATAAAATTTTGTAACAGTTAAAGGCCCCAGATTACTGTGGAAGCAGCTTGTGAAGCTCTATGTTTGTTATCTCTTAGGGAATTCATTGAATTACAATAAATAATGTATGCATAACGCATAACTTAATGCCGTAATGTTCTTTTGGTCCAACTTGCCAGTCCTAAAAATTCTGGCCTTGCACTGTAATGCGTGCAATCAAGCTCTGCAATTCAAATTAGGCAATAAGTTACACTTGTGCAACAGGTTCTCTGAAAGTTGTGCCTTTGGGTACGGTTGGACGAGCTCCGGTAAACCTTATTGCAGCTGTTTGAAGATACTTGTCTCCGGGTTACTTTGCCTCTCTGCCAAAGACTGCTCCCCACGCCACAGAGCTGCGGGGCAGAGCGCAGGCATCCTGTCCATCCCGTCCCGCTGCTGGAGCGTGCGGCACACACGGGCACTGTCACTTCAATGGCCAGAGCTGGCACGGGGAGCTCTGGGCCTGCCAGGCTCTGCTCTGCTGGCACAACCCAAGGGGAGCCAGTGCCGGGGGGCAGTGGCAGCATTGAGGATGGCAGGTGAATATTTATGTGACAGCTCAGTGATGGCAGTTTGCCCCGTTACCTTTGCAGAGTTCACAGATCCCTGTGCTGGGGTGGAGTAAGCCAGCACGCTGGGGATGTGTTGGGAGGAGCAGACTCCAGCTCACGTGGCTCTGGCAGGGACTTGGCTTGTCTGTGCAGAGTAAAGATAATGAGCAGGTACTGGAGTCAGTGGATTTTTCGTAGCATGCTGTATCATTGTTCTCCAAAACTGCCTTCCCACTGCCATATTTTGAGCCCTTCCTGTGGACGCAAGCTGTGAGGAATTAACAGTCTGGATGTTGTGGCGCAGTATGGAAAAGCTGCTGGGATCAGCTTGCAGTGCAAATACTTGCTTCGGTACTAGTTTGATTTACGTTGGAGTTGCTGTGCAGCTCCATTGTTATGTTGCTTTTGTCCTGACACCACGATGAATGTCCCGATTCCTTCCTCCCCTCGTTCTGTGTTTGCAGCAGGGAGTTGGACTTCTAAGGAGGTACCTTTATTTGGCCATTGAATCACCAGTGAAGTGCAGGTAATCCCAGGATCCTGGTTTTCTCTTTGTCCTGAGCATTAGCTCAGGATTGTTGTGCCCAGCAGAACGGGCTGCGGTGGCCGGGGTAGAAGTGCAGTCGCGCAGCTGTTGGAGCTGCTTTGACTCTCCCTTTCAGCTCAGGGGCTTCCGAGGTGGGGAGAGTGGGGAGACAGAGGCCAGGGTGCTTGGGTCTAAGTGGGGAGAAGGGTAAATTTGAATTGTATCCCTGCCCTTCACCCCTGGCACAGGCCTGCCCGCGCATGAGCTGTTTGGGTTCCACCGCGTTGACGTGGCTGTAAGGGTCCTCCAACCTGCTGCCGTTGGTTCCCCTTCAGCTGCCTCATGGCCTCGAGACTTTATTCCTGCCTCTCTTTCTGAGCAGGCATCGCAGTCCTGTCCCACCCACTCTTCTCTTTCTCATGCTCGGAGACCGATAGTTACAAAGAAAATCACCTGGGGAAGTTTCAGGCGGCGGTAACAAAGCCTATCTCCACAGAGGGGAGGCTAATTACACAGCTAATTAATCCAACAGATGTCACTATAAATGCCTGTTTCTTTGTGATTCCGTTGCACACATCATGCTGGTTAAACAGACTTCATGGAC
The DNA here is from genome assembly GCF_000700745.2 of Antrostomus carolinensis. NCBI lineage: Eukaryota > Metazoa > Chordata > Aves > Caprimulgiformes > Caprimulgidae > Antrostomus > Antrostomus carolinensis. The sequence continues at coordinate 14,524 of NW_010305938.1, forward strand.
CTGTTCAGAATGCCTGCGCAGGCTGCGGGAGGCTGCGGGTTTAGGGGCTGGTGCGTCCTGTTCACTCTCTGAGGTGCGCAGGGAGGAATGAATCCCAGGGAGCTGAGCCTGGACTGCACTCCACACAGCCTGCGCTGGGAGAGAAATGCCCTTTAATAGTTATGTTTGGCTTAAAACCTCTGAAGTAGCAGATGCAGGTGTTGAAATGGTTATTTGCATTCTTGCTCCAAGTCCGGAGGCAAGGCAGAGGCGTGGGGAGAGGAGACCCCATCCTGCCACACCAGAACTGCCGCTTGGCGCAAGGAAAAGAGAATTTGGAAACCTGAGCCTCTCGGGTAAGGTCAGCGGTTCAAACCCAAGGCTGGTGGAGGGCCTGAAGCTGCTGTCTGATGTGAATGTGGTCTGTCCGGTTCCTGCAGCCAGCAGCTCCTGGGCCATCGGGAGCGTTCCCTTACTCTGGTGAGAAAAAGGGAGCGTTTCTCTGACATCTTGAGCAAGTCTTTGCTTGTAAGGGCAGGGACGTGTCCTGGTTGCCCCCAGTTCCTTATCCTCGTGCAGAGCTGGCCCCTTGCTGCTGAAGGTCGGTGGTCACTGTGTGACAGCTCTCGTCCCCTCTGCTGAGACGCCCCCAAGTTCATCTCCTGCTGCATTTGGCCACCAGCCTGGGGGATTAGGAGGTGCTGTGACGATGTAGTGGTGTTAGCACTGGTGGTTTTATACGTAGGTGCTGTGGTGTCTTCTCTACTTTGTGCTGTTCTGCGAACTGGTAACATCAAGGCAGGGTGTGAACACCTCAGCAGCATGTCCATCACCTGAGGTAAACCCCGCCATTGTCAAACCCTGGTGTCACACTGCGCGTGAGTGTTCTGGTTTGAGATTGTAATTCTGAAATGTCCCGTTTTCTGGGTACGTGCTCTGCTGGCTTGGCCTTTTATTCCACTTCCATAGCAGCAGGGTCAGAGGGCTCCCTGCTTCTTACTGAGCAGAAACCTTCTGAGGACAGGAGACTTGTACAACACTGTCTGCAGTGCTGGACCGAGGCCCACAGCACTGTGGCCACTGGAATGGGGAAAGTGACCCCAGAGCTCTGGATATAACACACCAGACTGTCCTAAGACAGCAACTGAAGTGTCTAGTGTGACAGAAACAGGAGAGAGACAGTCGAGGGGGAAGGGGATCTTTTTTGGGGTCTTAACATTATTGATAAATCACAGTTGGCGCACTTGATGCAGCGTAATGGATGTGTTCTCATTTCCCACAGCTGATGAGGATTATATCAGCTTGGTTTAACAGTCTCATTTTCTACTCCCAGTGCACACTTGTTTTAATGTGTTTCAGTTAATGAGGTAGAAGAGAGAATGAGGTGTTACTGTTTGTGTACAGACAGCAAGTCTGTGCAGAGGGCTCTGGAGCCCACACAGTCCCTTCCCACTGCTCTCAAAGGGACAGCATTAGCTGGCATTTATAGAAAATTTATTGGCTGTGGTTTATCCAGGTACAATTTTTCCCAGTGGTGTACATTTCTCTCTCCTGCTTTCCTTATGCATTATTGCAGGCTACAAGATGTGTCCCCAGCAGCCTGTTTATGGGCGAGGGGTGCCAGCGAGCTGAGGTGGCCCAGATGTCATGTCTCACTAAACAATGCAATATAGTTGATATGGGCAAAGCTGCTGCTATCTACCTGGGGTAAAAAGTTCATGTGTGCCCTGAAGTAGTTTGTGGCTGGGGCACTCGGTCCCTCCGTTGCTTTGCGTTCGTGGTGTTTGCGGGTCCCAGCCAGGGCTGTCCGGTGCCCGGCACACACTAGCCAGTGCCTGCAGAGTGCTCAGCCCGGTGCTGTCTCCTCCCGAGGAGAAGGTGTGCTGTGCCTTGGTGAGGCGCAGCGGTGGGACCCGTGGCTGCGGAGGCTCGGGGCTGCACCTTGAGTGCCCGAACGGGAGGGACTCTGCCTTCCTGAAAAACAGGTTGTCCTCACACTGATGGCAAATGCTTGCTGCGGGGTGGGCTGGAACTGCGTTTCTCCCAGCAGCATCCTGCCTCCCCCAGCCCCGCGCCCGGCTCGCTGCTGGTGAGAAGTGCCTGTAAATAGTTAACGCAGTTATCTGAGAACTGGCTGGGTGCCAGC
>NW_010305938.1:16707-17631 GCF_000700745.2 Antrostomus carolinensis
AAGCTGCTGTTGGTTTAAGCGGGAATTAAACAATTACCGCGTCTTAGTTCTCCCCACCTTCGGTGGATTGACTGTATAAATTGTCAGTCTGTTGACGTTTTAATGTGAATTATGTCATATGGTATCCCTTTCAACATGCCTCAGTTTGTAAATACACGAGACTCTCAAAGGGTTGTGGTTAGCATACATGCAGGAGCCTGGGGGGTTTTGGTGGGGAAGGAGCACAGCTCGGCTCTCGGCAGCGAGCGTGCCTGGCACGGCGTCTCCCAGCTCCGCTGCCAGAGCTCGAGGCATGTGCAGCGACGGCTGCCTGGGAGCACCCGTGCCTGGCTGGGGGTCCCCGTGCGCTGGGGGTCCCCGTGCGCTGGGGGTCTGGGCAGCCCTACAGACCCCTTGGCAGGAACCTCACTGGCAGTGCCTGGAGTCCCGGTGTGTCCTCCAGCCCCCTGGGTCTGGGAACCCTCTGCATGGAGCTGCTTCCCTGCCTCTCCATGGGGTGAGAGCTGCTTGCATCTGCAAGGGGTGAGGAGCTTCTCAGCTCCCGATGCTGGTGTCTCTGGGCCAGCTGCAGGAACTGGGGCGGTGCTGGTGCTGAGCAAGGACTCAGCACTCGGCACTATCCTGAGCTCCTGCCAGTGATGGCTGTTGAGGTGCAGATCGGCTCCTCGGTCAGGAGTGAAAAAGACAGTGCTGGTAGGAGAGGAGCTGCATGGTCTTGCCAAAAACTTCTTGGGAGGTGGATTTAGCTGGAAGTAGCAGAAGTGAAGAGGCAGGAAGGGCTTGTGTGGGTGAGGAGGCTAAGGTAGGATCGTGTCAAATACCCACACGGTGTGGGGCTGTGGATGATGTCTCACGCTGCAGCAAAGCCTCTGGCTGCCACCTGGGTCACGCTCCAGGCAGGCAGGCCCTGTCCCCTTGTTCCTG
>NW_010305938.1:17656-26645 GCF_000700745.2 Antrostomus carolinensis
GTCCCTGCCTGGCTGTGCTCTCGTCCCTCAGCCTGTGCTGCAGAGAAACCCCTAATTCAGCAGGTCCTGACTTTCTGGATCAGCTATCCTTTCTGTTTTGAAACCAGCTCAAAGAGTTGTTGCAGTCTTCGTGTATGTGCCAGGGAAAGGAGGATCCTTAGGCAGAGTAAGCAGAGGAGTGAAGAACAGCTGGGAGCTCTCCTGGGGTGACTAATGCCTTCCTCCCTTCAGGTATGACTCGCATCTTCTCCAGTAAAAAGCCTGAGGGCATCCCAATTCGAGAGCTGCAGATGTAAATTGTAATGCCTACAGCGTTCGTGGGACTGTTTTGTAACTCTGGGGGTGTCACATACCGATCTGTCACGTTAGGACAGTGTTTGTACTTCTGTGGGTGGTTGCATTGTGCACCTGCTTGTGGTACCTGCTGATGAACCCAGGATCGATGCCCAGAGGAGGGGGCATGAAGAAGGACAGTGCTCTTGATTAGTTTTGGTTCTCAACCACCAACTGCATTGCTAGAAATGGAGGAGATGCTGATGCATATGGTCTTCTAGAAGTTACTTCAAGAAGATGGGCTGTCCCAGAGCTGGTTCTTGAGCATGCTTTGACTGTAGGTGGGAGAGATTTAAAGACTTTGGAGTCACAGAATCACAGAATATTAGGGATTGGGAGGGACCTCAAAAGATCATCTGGTCCAATCCCCCTGCCAAAGCAGAAGAAGAGTCCTTCTGTAGATGGTGTTTTTGTGTCACAGGGTCTGTGTTACAGACAGCTTCTGTCCTCCTGTGCGTTTCCTGTAGTCCCACAAAGTAGGAACTTTGTTTTTATTGTTTTTGCACCTCCTCGGTTTTGACTTACCTGGGTTTTCTGGTGTGCACTGCAATGCCCAGATAGACCTATTAAAAGGTCTAACCCTGGGCTGGGCAAGTGGATTAGGAAGACATGAAATCCGTGTACCAGCCTCTTGATAGCATCCACTAACGCCTAACAAGTATCTTTGCAAATAAGTTAATCCCACACGATCACAGAAATGAGAATTTTGAGGCTCCTGGAGTAAATGGAGTTACACATGCAATTTCATAAGTAGGATTTAGAAGTCTGTCATCTCTTCACACTGCTCTGCCGTGAGTGGACACTGCTTCCAAAAAAGATTTTGCTGCTTCCATTTTATTTCTCAATTGCAGCAGTCAGTAAGTACTCTTAATGCTGATTAGTGCTGCCTTCGTAGTATTTATCATTTACCCGGTATTTGTCTCTACAGACTTTACATTGTGGATTGCAGATCCAGACTTGCTAAAACCAATAAATACTGTGCCTGGCTTTTCCCAGGAGTTTCTTTACCTGTATACGGTAATAAAGTGGATGCAGATACACTTGAACAAAGGGAGCACCAAAGAACAGAGGCATTTATCATCTCAGGTTTTATTCTCTTTGCTTCAGTGTACTTCTACAAGCTCCCTATTTTCCATTTTTGTAGTCTGTCTTGGAGGGAAGAGCTGCAACTGATATTCAGAGCAATTCTGGTCTTTTGTAGATCCCTCCTCAGAAGTATCTGGCAGCTGAAGCAGCTTTTAGATCCATGTAGGAAATTTTACACAAACATTACCATCAGTGTTCCAGTTGCACCGAAAGAAAGCACCGTTTGAACTTGGGAAGCTGGAGTGTCACGTTCAGTAGGAATCTCAACAGGTCCAGGCACCGAAAGCCCTCATGGCTGTTTGCGTCCTGCTCGGTGCTGGATGAGCCAGGGCTAGATGGCAAAATGAGGAGTGGGGGTGGCTTTGTTTGTAAAAACCAGGACGGACGGTTACAGTCTGACCTGAAGAGAAGGTGTGGTCTCTGACCTCATAATTCGAATTACATCTCAAGCTTCTGCTTTCAGTTACAAAATCTTGTATTAGAAGGTCCTAGGTAAGGGCTAACTTACTATATCCTTTTGTTTGAAGAGGTAACTACTGACCTTGTTCAAAACAGGCGCACCATTTCATGTCTGCATTTATTTAGCTTCAAGTTGTGAGCACTGGATTTTGCTTTGGTTTTTCCTAAGGTTAAAAGAACAGGAAGTCTCATGTGCAGGTGCTCGCCAACAGTGATCATATTAGCTGTTTTGTTTTTCATGGATGAGGTAAAAAGATTGCACTGAAATCTCCCTGTGAGGGTTACTTGGCTCTACCCTCTACTGAGGCCATAAAACCAGGAACAACGCGTGGAAGTGTGTTGTTCATTTAACTGGAGCCGCAGGTTTCCAGTGTATTGCGGTGCACTGCGCCCTTGGGCTGCCCGAGTCTTGAAGCCTGGCCTGTTCCCCGGTTCTCTCAGCAATTCTTTAATTCAGGATGCACATCTTGGCGTTAAACACAACGTATCCCCGTAATGTTTTGATGTCACAAAAGCCCTTACGCCTTATCTTTATGCTGGCAAAGCTTTTACTGTTTGTTTTCTTGGTGTCTCTTCATGTTACCATGAAACTGAAGGAAAAAGAATGGGGGAAGGAAAAAAAAATCACATGGGGGATTTCTAATGATTTGAAGGAAGCTTTGGATTGTTTTATATTCATTATTAAGACTGGAGCATATTGGCTAGTTAAAGGTTTTCAGCTGCAAATTCAGGTACCTTCCAGAGATGCACAAAGCTCTTTTGTCCTTCGGACAAAGTCCCATCCGGTGTGTGGGCTCTGCAGCCAGCGCAGGGAAGAGCACGGAGGAGCGAGTGGAATGCTCTGATCCTGAGCACCCGTTCTCGGTTCCTGCTCTCCTCACATGCTTCGACAACTTTCCTTGGCCTTAGATTGCTTGGGAATGAAGGCTGGCAGCTGGGGAAGGGGCAGCAGGAACCTCAGGCTGTCCCTTTTGTTTCAGGTTCATTTTCCCACTTGCGTGGTGCCAAGGCGGCTGTGCCAACAGTGCTGCCAGGTCTGTCAAGGTGCCATGGCTGCTCCCCAGCTCTGGACAGCCGTACCCACTCTTGTTTTTGTGGCACTGAAATGCAGGTTGTTTAGTTTCTTCTCTTCTGGTAAGAACAGTGTCTTGTGTGGGTGTCAGCTCATGATGATGGCACAAAAAAGCAGATCTACTGCTGGTGCAAAATACTAGCCTTTTGCACTGAGAGGCTTGGAAAAGTCTGTGGCAGGGATGGAGACTGGGCCAGTCCCAGCCTCTCAGGATGGGGAGGCGGTTGCAATTACCATACCAGTGTCCATTGGGATTATGGAGAAACATTGCCCCTCTTCCTGACAGTCTTGCAAGCAGACAAAGTTAGAGCAGCAAACCCAATCCGGTTATCGGCTGCAAACTGCTTGGAGGATGTGTATGTAATGCACGAGCCAAACAATTCTGCTGCTGTAAATTGTTATGTCGTTGATGTGTCCTTTCTGGTGGAAACCAGGCCTGTAAAGGTGTGCTAGGAACCATGGCATGCTTGAGGACCAAAGAGATCTTCCAGTTTCATTTGAAGGAGGCTGTGGTTGGAAGGCTTCTCCTCACCAAGAACTTGGTAGCTGTCCTCACAGAGTAGTTGCTCAGAGGTGTGGGACAAGGAGCAGTTGCCTGAATGTGTATACACGATTCTTACGATATGTTAGTGTCCATTCAGTTCATGGAAGCCCTCACAACCATCTTAAACATAGGAAATGCCAGACTTCAGGTTGCCTTAATTCAGCCCTTTGTGTGCAGGCATTATGATAGTTGTTAATTATAAGTATTTCCATACATATTTTTCCAGTAGGATTCTTGCCTCGTTCTGTGAATGAGTAATTATTCAGTTTCTTTTTATCTTCCTCTTTCATTACATTGCCTCAGGCTTTGTCTAATACAATCCAAAGCTTTCGCTGAATGAAGAATTATGTATTTTCTCATGGGCATTTCTGTGGTGCTCTGTGTTCTGTTTGTGTGTTTCAGACACTTAATGAACTTCCCTTCACAGCGCTTGTTTGAAATCAGATGGCGCTCCTGTCCTTGTGTCTTGGGTATACTGGTGCACAACAACTGCAGCGACGTTTGTAATTTTGGCTGCCCAGCTTGGTGCCCAGCCCTGCAGTCAACACCTCTGAAGAAGGGCTGCTGTACTGGGAGGGCTTGGCTGGCTTAGTCTTCCTCTACTCATTTTCATTTCACCCTCAAGACTTGAGGAATATTCTATATTTCCTCTTTCTGCTTCCGTTCTCTCTGCGGTGAATTGGTCGTACTAATTCACTGCCGCTTTCGTTGGTTCTCCCTCTGCCTCTATCACCTGCTCTTGAAAATTCTTGAGTCTCCCGCATCTTCAGACTGTCACAGCTACACCACCACCACTGCTGCCCAGCTTACCTTCTGTTGTAGCAGCTCTTAATGTGCCCGAGTGCACATGGTGCCTTGCCTTTGTCTAGGACTCGTCTGTGTCCTGGGCTGACCCTGTAAGCCCAGCTTGGTCAGGGCATGGGATGAAGAGAAGGTTGGTAGTATGTGGGATGCTGGAGAAGGCAGCAGAGCAGAGGCTGGTGACGATCCTGATCCCGCTTGCTGAGGAGGAACCACTGTACGTGGAAGGGCTAATGGCTTCTTGTCTAGGGGTGTGCATTTCTGTGTTGCAGGGGTGCTGTGGCGAGGCAGGAGGACAGAGTTCGGACTTTCCCTGGCCAAGGTTGCACAGAGTCCTCTAGTTGATTGGAGAAAGTGGAAATCATTACTCACAAACGTTTCTCTGTGAGGGCTGTGGACGAAGCATGAGCATGGTCTGTTGTTCCTAAATGCATCCTTGTTGGCTTCTCTGAGGGGAGGTTGTGTCATCCATCTCTTCGATATTGATATTCTTCGATTTATGGAGAGGATTAAAAAATTGTCTTGTGTATTGTTGTTGTTATTGTATAGTTATCTGTTGGGATTCGGTGTGGTACATTGCTGTAGGAAGTTATAAAGAAGCTATATGAAAACAAGGAAATCTTCAGTCTATCATAGCACTTGTGACTTCTCTAGAGATAGATGAAACAATAAATACTGGGCGAGGGAAGTTAATCTATGTCTGTAGTATTTTAGTAAATAACATGAACCCGGTGAGGTTTTCTGTGGCTGGTTCAATTTCCCACATGATTTTATGGAGCATTATTACAACGGTCCCTTGCTGCACACGTGTCCGCAGGAGCACTGCCCGTGGGTAGCGGTGTTGGTGGCCTCCTGTCCCTGCAGCAGCTCTGCAAGGACCTGGCTTCCACGGTGTCCTCTGGCCACTGCTCGGGCTCCAGCTGCAGTCATGGGGACACCTGGAGCCAAGCCAGGACATGGGAGCATTGGGGAGGGCTTGCTGGAGGAGCGTCCTGCCTCTCGTCCCTCCTTCTGTGTGCCAAGAGCCAGCTTCCCTCAGCGTCGAGGAAGACACTTCTTATCGGGACCGTGTCCCTCTCTGCAGCGGTTCCCTCCTGCCGCTCCCCAGCGCTCACCGGTGCCTCTCGGCTTCGGGCCCTGGTGAGGGGCACGGCTGGCGCAAAACCACCCTCAAGCTTTTCCTTCACAGAGCAGTGGTTTCTTTTCCAAAAGCCTTAATATGGGGGAAAAAAATACCATTTTAATTTAAATTCTTCTAGCAGGCTCCACACATAGAGAGGGGGCTTCGGGTAGTTGTTTAAGTCTGAGCCGGCATTAACAAGACAAGACTAAGTGTGTGTTACGTGCTGTGTCTTCAAACACGCAGGGCCCCCTTGGAGATCCCTCACAGCATAACATATGGATTGTTCCTGTCGCTGCTGGAGGAAATAATACATCACCTGTGCGGATAGTCCTAGTCTTGTTCTGTGTTATGGAAAGCCTTTTTCAATCACTCAACAGCCGTATAATTACAATATGGACAACAGATTTTTATCCTGCAGTCTTTTCAGGTTCCCCCCAGCCCTTTTTATTATATAATTTGCCTTTTATCCAGCGCGTTTCCATATTCACAGTCTGCTCTAGTTCCCCCGAGTGTTCACAGCTTAACAGCTCACACGGAACTTAGTATTTTCAAGTGTATGTACAAAATATGTTGAAAAATGATTGGGTAGTGGGATCACTGAGCCTGCTTTTGGTTACTCTCGTATTCATGTTCAGCTGTTTTTTTCCTGTTTCTTTTCCTAATCCTGCAAAAGAGAAGGCTCCCTGAATTCCTTGGCTTTTGGCCGTCCCCAGCACTGAGAAAGGAGAGCTCTGGAAGACCTGACCTCCCCCTCAGTGATGCTGCTGAGTTGTAGCGAAAATTCCCTTGCTGGTTTTGTAACTTCATCCTGTTGCTGTCCATACAGTACTTTGCAGGCGATGCTTTTAAAAACAAAGTACAGCTTTTCTGTCATGTTTCTCCAGGGTTGACAGCATCCCTGGCAAATACAAAGTGGAAGAAATAGATTTTTCTGAGGAGCAAAATGGCATCAATTCAGGTTTTGGGTAACTTGCAAGGCTCCAGAGGAACCTGCTGTCACCAAACCACTGTGCTGCTCTGCAAACTGCCGTGTGAAGCTGGGCTCACAGTTAACATCCCTCACATCCGCCGTTTGTAACAGGAGAGTTCGCGTCATGTGGAGTTTATTGGGTGCATGTTTGTCAGAGGTGCACAAGTGAGGAGCAGGAGATGTCCATGCAGACTTGCAGGGCTGTCAAGGGCCCTGTGGCATGACCCATGGCCAGAGCAGGAGCATGCAAGGTTGAGAGCAGCACTTTTCAGAACAGCTGACAGGAAATGTACTCTCAGTTGTGCTTTGTTTTTATCACTATAATTAGCAGGATCAATACACACACTCCTGTATTCAGCTCCGCATACAGCAGTGCTTACGCCTGTGCCTCCCTGGGGAGAGCTGTGAAAATTTCAGGGATCTGGAAAATTCTCGGAAGTTGCAGTTGCCCAGGAACAGATCTGTTGTACCTGCAGCTCTTGCAATGCAGTGGTGGGAGGAAAGAAAGTTCCTTGGCTGTAGGAAGGAGCCCAGGTGCAGTGAGACCTTTCTCTTCTCCTTTTCTTGGCTGCTCAGCCGTCTCTGCTTGGCGAGAGTGTAGCGTAGTGTCCAGCTGTGCTACCAGAATTAAATCATACAGATGGAGAATGGCATCTCTGACTGCTGCCTTAACTCCCTTCGCATCCCCTCCCTCCTCCGTGAGGTTTGCCAGGGATGACTCCTGCTTCCTTGGCTGGCGGTGCCTCCAAGGGTGGAAGGGGATGGCTGCACAGCTGGGCAAGCGCCGGCTCTACCATGGACTTTGTTCCTTCTTGAGTGCATGGGAGAAATCTTAGTGATGCTCTTATACTTTCAATGGCCCTGTACAGATTTTCACCTTTGGGGATCTCTTTTAAAGAATGATTAATTGGTACTTTGAGGTCTGTAGCACAATTAAAAAGGAGGAGGTGGTGTGAATGCAAGCTCAACCTTTCTTGGCTCTTGTTTTCTGTTATCTCTGTTGTTTTTTGCCTACTGACCCTGGGGGACTGTGAATATGTGGGGATGCTGCTCATCACAGTCTGCATAAACAATGTCCTCGTTAAGAGCTGATCAGCTTAGCCAGGCCCCATGAAGAAGTTGGCTGCCAGAGCCCAGCAGAAGCTGGGACTGTTGCCTCCCCCTGGGCTTTGGCCCCTCCTCATTAAGCAGGTCCGGGCTATTGATTGGGAGCTTGTGTTTGGAAGAGTCTTACTTACTCCATGCATTATCTTGACAGATTGATCAGACCTGATTGAGAACCTCTTAAAGGAACGAACAGCTGTAATGGGAAAGTTGGACTCTGTCATCCGTTAGGATGATTCTGGGAGCGAGAAGAACGAGGCTGACATCTTGGAGCAATTGTATTTACAATTAACATGGCTGAAAACGATTGCCTCTATTGATCCCCCCTTCCTGCAATTACAGCCCCATTGTTTACATTCCAGCACTTCGGTTATAAAAAGGAAATTCAATAATTATTGCATTATTTAAAGTTAAAGTGCCACAGAGTTTGCTGGCTACGCTTGCTGGTTGATTTAACGTTCAGTAAAATCCATGCTGAGCTCTCCGTCTTTAGGCTGAGCAATATTTGGCTTTTAATGAGACTTCAAGGGCTGGTGGAGCAAACCCAGGTTGCTTGGTGGCTTTTGGGGTCGTTTATGGGGAAATCCAAAGGCGCTTCAGAATGACCAGCACCGGCCTTGTGGCCAGTGGGGACATTGTGGCCCATGGCCTCTGCTGGGGGTGACCCCGTGGGGACGGCTCCTTTCCCGCGCTGGGAGGGTGATCTGCTGTTCCTTTGAGCTGCCGAGAATTTCTGTGCCACGTGTGTTGTTACCGACCCGTCCCTGGGTACGGTGGTTCCCTGCGCAGCTGCCCCCTGTGCTGCTGCCGGGCTCCTTTCTGAGGAAGGTCCTTGGTCTTGCTTCCCTCTGGCTCTGCAGCCTCGCGGTCGGGGGCTCGTGGTGCCCAGCCATGCTCGGGTCTGCTCGGCCGCTCCGCACCTGCCGGTGTGGGGCTCACTCATGGGGTCTGTGTCGGTCCCGTCACGATACCAGGGACGTTCACTTCACACCAGGCAGGGCTGGGGGGCACAGAAAATAGAGCTTCAGAAGTGGGGGTGTAGGGACAGGCTGTTAATTGAGGCGGTTGGTGCTGGTGTTCGAGCCTTTCTGTGTAGCTGAGGGACTTGCTCAAGTATCTTGGCCTCTTTGGCAGGCAGAGTGCGACAGTAACAGCCTTTTGGAAAGAAAAAGAAGGATCAGAAACCAAAAAGTAAATCGAAATCCAGATCTATTGCGCAGAGTCTCCTTGTCCTCAGCTGGTGGTGGTGTTTGTGGGGGCTCTGGTGATGCTGAGGAAGCTCTCGCTGGAGGTGGGGAGCGATGCTCACTGTTAGGCTGTTCCAGTTACCACAAGCTAAACTGCAGAACCTCGTGGGCATGTGAGTCCCAACGCCAGGCTTGGCAAGCTGCGTGAAGGAGCTGTTACGCAAGGAGCTCGAGAGGCTGGAAGGAGGGAAGGGTTTTGGAACGCTCCTTCTTCAGAAGCAGTGAACAATGGCAGGACGTTGGGGGGATC
>NW_010305938.1:26659-29058 GCF_000700745.2 Antrostomus carolinensis
GTAAGTTCATCTTTTGAACCTGCTGTATGGAGAATCAGTTTTTTCTTCCTTTCAAAACATCTGGGCCGGGGGGCGGCTGTGAGCGCACCAGCCTTTCCAGCGAGCAGCAGCGTGTGTTCTGGCCGCGTCTGCCCCGCGTCTCCGTCAGCTCCAGGAAATTCCAGCCAGGGCTGCAGGTGTGAAAGGAGAGCAAGACGGATGGGCCAGCTCTGACTTTTATGGAGTACTTGGAACAGACCGGGATCAGACAGCTGCATCCACATGACTTTCATTAAAAATTCAGATTGTTCTCTTCCAGGATTGTGTGATTTATCTTGTGCAGCAGATCAGAGGCACATGGGGGCCAGGAGATGCTTAGGAGGCTTCTGAGATCTGCTGCAGGTCTGGTCCCTTTCCACAGCGACCTGTAGCCTCCCCTCCAGCTCTGGTGGAAGGGTCGTGTCTCATCTGGCTCCCCGGGATTGTGCTGTTGCAGGCACAGTTCTTGCTGGCGTGTGAAATGTTTCCTACTAAGCCTGTTACTAATTACCCGTGTCTGACTTCACCCTGAGGAAGAGTCAGTCCCTGGGCATCCTTCTGTGCTGAGGATGTGCTCATAGGGCTGGCGTGCCTCCAGCACCTCCTCCTGCACACGGGAGGGTGTGCTGGTGTTGGCTTTCACAGTAACCTTCTGTGGCTCCAAATCTTGCGTAACCTCTGCGGTGCTCCCCGGGTTCTGTGTGCCACCACCGTGGGCTTAACAGGGGGGACCCTGGGTCTGGATCTCATCGCTGGTGCTGGTCAGACATAGGTGCTCACAGGAAGAAGTAGGAGCGGTGCAGGTCTATGGCGGTGCTCCCTTCCACAGCTTTTGTAGCCCTCCAGCACATTTTTGGCTCCATCTCCTTTAGCTGCATCTGTCAATTCTTCTAAGTCACTACTAATTTTACCCATTCTAACAGAACAGACATCGTGCTGAGTTCAGTGGTAAGAGGAGTGTTATATGTGGAAAAAATCCCTCCTCCAAAGATGTTAAAGACTGATAACATAATTGGAGTGTTTCTTAAAGAACCTCTCGGTGGTTCAGCGGCCTCTGGTTTTGTGGCAGGATTGTCCTGTAATGCGAGAGCCAGCTGGTGAAAGGGATCAAAAGAGATTTGGAAGAGATTTCTCCAGACGGTTTATCAATTATCCAGCCACCACATGGCCTTACTGAGCAATCAGGGTTGGGAAGCAGAAGGATGTCTGTGTAAACCAGAGGATGGTGGATGGATCTCGGATCAGCTGGTTCAGGGTCCAGGTCGCTGCTGCGGCTGGTGATCCTGTTAGCCAGCTGGGGCTGGGGAGGAAGGGTTTTCTTTTTGTTGGTGCTGGTTCTCTTCTTGTTGCATGGAGTTCATGAGATGATTTTCCCACTTTAGGTTTTGCTGTTATTTCACCTGCTTTTCCTACTACCTACAGACACCTTGAAATCCTTGCGTGCAAGAGAACATGGGCTGCTTGTCGTTGGGGGCAGTTATGGAGTTTCTTTCTGCTACTTGTCATGTTGAGGTCTGCAGAAGAAGGGGCCATCCTTGAGCCTGCAGAGGGTTTTCTCACATGTTCTACTGCTTTTTGTTCCATCAGGATTTCTGAGGCTGGAGGTGGGATATCACCACTTGCAAAGATGGTTGGTCTCGTGCCTCACAGACCAAAGGCTTGTGAGATTCCCACTGTTGTCAGTGTGGGTTTGTCCTGGGCAACTTTTAGGGCCCTCCAGAGCAGAAGCATTAGACAGGATGGAGTTAAGATTGCATAGAAATGAGACCTTTTTTCTCATGAATAATAAACATCAAAAGCACAAGATAGTTCAAAGTGATGACTTTGTCTCCCTAGTGAGGCAGGGTTACAGTTCAGATGTCCCCTAGAACAGTATCTGACCCACTCAACATAGCAAAGAGGGTCTGGAAAATAACCCTGTGCCTTCTGGCAACAGAGCACTATGGGGAGGATTATCTGTTCATGTTGCCGTAGGAATCAGGCGCTGGACACGGTGGCTGTAATAAACTTAACACAGAAGAGGTGTTGAGCAGATGAAGATTTAACATCTTTTAAAATTTGAAAGACAGAATAGATTTTAGAAATCAGATTAAATGGTGAACGTTAAATACAGCAGCACCTACAGAGGTATTCAACAGGAGGGTTCACTGCTTGTGTAATAGTAGCAACATGGATCCTCGGTCCTGGTTACAACAGTCTCAACTCCGAAGAACACTGTACATGGCGTGGGGGTGAGGAGGACTGCCTGCAGTCAGCCAGATTAATACAGCTGTCGCACTAAATTCCATGATTATTGAAAAATACTGTGGGTGAGGCAGTGTTAGATGGGGAAAAGATAGATGGTAAAATAAACAGTTTGGGATATGTAAAAGATGGAGGTG
>NW_010305938.1:29101-52703 GCF_000700745.2 Antrostomus carolinensis
ATTAGATTTCCATAGTCATACACTGTGAACATTCATTATGCTGTTATTTATGAGAAGAAAACAATTCCAAGCCAGACGTTAGAGAGCAAGGGTTGGAAAGTCCGTCCGTCAGTCCGGCGTGGGTCAGCTCATCGCAGTGCACGTGTGTTCGCTCTGGCTCACGCAGTCGCCCCTCTGCACCCGCACCCTCCATACCCTCCTCTGTACCCCTCTCCGTGCCCCCTCCTCTGCTCTCCTGCCCTGGCTGAGGCTGTGCTGAGGGGCTGTGGGCTGTGCTGGCAGCTCCCTCTCCCTCCCCTCACGTCAGGGGCCGAGGGCTGTCCGCCTTGTGCTCCCCAAAGGCATTGATTGCTGTCTGCTGGCCCCCAGCACTCTGCGGTGCGTGTAAGCACAAGTTATAATTTTTCTCTTGCTTATTTAAACTGTCTTCATGTTCAGAGTCTCCGAACGTGCCGACTGCTTCCAGCCAGACCCAGAGGAAGGGGGAGGTCGTTATGCAATACCCCCTAAACCAGTCCAAAGGCTGCTGAGCAGTTCCTGTGGGGCAGGGCTGCATCCACCCTGGCTGCTGGCGTGAGCGCGGGTTGGTACGGAGTTGCCCTGAAAGAGCATTTCCCTTGTCAGAAGTTCACGGTGAGGCTCCGGCAGCTGGCGGGGCCACGGCCTCCTCCGTGGGCCATGCTGGCTGCGCCGTGGTGCCTCTCCTCGATTTGTCTCCCCAGCTCGGGGGGTTTGTGCCCCGTTCTGCCCTGGTGCTGCTGTGCCCAGGAGACGCTGCCCTGGGGCGTGTGGAGCAGAGCCGCAGGGGTGGCTCTTGATGTCAAGATGAAATAACCAAACCTGGGGTGTTTGTAACTGGTGGGGGACTGGTGTTGCACAGAGGGTCTGTGGTGAAGGCTGGGGCCGGTGGTGCGGGGTTATGGCAAAGGGAGGAGACGGGGTCTGTGAGCGGGACCCTCCTGCGCTAATCACTGCTCTGGGAGCCAGAGCGTGGCTTTGCCCAGAGACCCAGGCGCTTCCCGAATGGAAGACGGGCTGGATTTGGTTTGATTTGTGTGTAGGAATAGGTGTTGTGAGCAGTGCGGTGTTGTGCTGCGGTTGGTGTATGTACAGGAACAGCCCGTGTCCCCCTGGGAAGCCGTACTCGTGAGCCGTATGGTTTCCATCAGAGCGTTCCTCTGTCTGTTTCTGATTTAAAGTGGAGCTTTGACTAAACCTGATCAATATTTTGCATGCCATGCGTGAAGAACCAGATGTTGGAAGTTTCCTATCGTTGAGAGGGAGGGGGCAAACACCCCCCCCAGAAATCAATGTTCTCTGACAGAAGTTGGTTGGTTTTCCTAGGAACAATATATTCCTTTGATTTTCAAGTTGATTTGTCTTCTAACGAGGTTCTAGTTTAATATTTTGAATTTGTTTTCTGTGATACGGATAAATTCTCACAAGGGGAAAACTTAACAGTGTGACGGCCAATAACTACACTTGTCCTGCGTTTCATCACTTCCAGCAGCTCACAGCTAGCACTTGCTCATCCGTCACGTTGTGTTGTTCTGGCCTGCTCCTTTCCTCCCTTGGAAGACTGATGTGAACCAGAGGTAGGCGTGCGATGTCGCGCCGTGTCCGGGGTGGACTTGCTGGTGGTGGCTCCTCCAACATAGCAGGCTGGTGAAGCTGACGCAAGTGCAAGGGATACTTGAACATGTGTGAAGTGGGAGCAAAAGAAGAGCAGAAAATAAGACACGTTTCTTAAACTGTTTAAAACAAATGTTTTCCTAAAATCCCCTTTTAAATGAGAGCAGTACAGACTGCGCCTCTGGTTCCCACAGACCCCGTGTTCTTAGTATTTCCTTGAACCTGTGACCAGACTTTTCTCTAATTGCTCACTGGGGGTGTCCTCTGCCTTCTCGCAGAAGCTCCTGCTGAGCCCGCTGGCACGTTCCGAGTGTGAACGTGGTGTTTGTAGGACAGGGCTTCCCCGACGCTCCTCTCGACGGAGGGGAGAAGGAGTTTGACGTGCGTCTGCTGGAGCGAGACCCCGGCCCGCAGCGAGCTGGGGCGGCAGGAGGTTTTATTGCGGAGGGCGGATCTCAGCAGGGCAGAGCGGGGCTGGTTAAGCCGGGCTGTGCCAGCCTGTCGCGTGGCTCTTGCCACTGGCTCGCTAACCTCAGCTCTTTATGTCTTAAGCCATTTCTCTTTTTCTGGCTGGGGAAGAGGGTAATGCATGCAAACAATAGAAATGAGAGGAAGAAGAAATTCTTATGAGGGAAAACAGCAAAAAAATCTTTTGAGGGCACCGGTGGGATTAGTGCCCTAGTGGATTCTTCAAATATTACAGTGAATTTAATTAAATACATTGCAATCCCAAAAGAGGCTAGTCTAATTAGCCAGATCTAGAATACATTTATTCTCTTCCCTGGCCCTTCCAATCAGAAGCCTCAGCATCATCTCCTCTCCTATTTTTAATCATTCCTAGACTCAGAGGGCTCTCCTTCCTCCCTGTTAGCTAAGCACACAGCGCTGGGTAATATGTGTCTTTAATCTTATCTTAGCTGTAACTGAGATAATACACGTCAGAATTTTTACCAGAAGGCCCTGGCTGCACGTAGGCAATATTTTTGATTGACAAACCTTGAGATCACGTCCAAATCACCTTACTTAGGTGCCTCGGGTGAAGTGTGTGGTGAGGAAGGAGTTCCACAAGATGACCCAGAAGACAAACAGAGGTCTTGAGGTTGGACGGTAGGAGCTGGCATGGATCATTGCATAGCTGAAATATAGGTGTGTGGTGGAAACACAAATGGCCTTCACTGAGGAGCCTTCCGTGTCTTTTGACTTTGGTGTCCTTTTTTCCTCAACTTGTGATAAACCCTTACTGTGGGAACTGGGAAGATTTCTGTGAACTCCCAGCCCCGCCGCTGCCCCAGTGGAACAGAGAGCGGCTGTGCCAAGGCAGCCGACATGACTGTACGCAGCAAATTCCTCCTTCTGGTTTTAAGAACTAATTGCCGCATCCTTGGGATCCATGACATAAAATAGCTGTTCATTTCCCTAGCGGCATGGCCCTCTGTGCCAGACGATCGATGGATTTTGTCAAATAATCAAGGTATAATGCTCTGAATTTGGCTATGTTGGCCGCGATAGCACAGCTTCAGAGGGTGACAAGCTTTTTTTCCAAGTGCTAACCTCTTGCAGTGATACCCAGCTGCACGCTCACCATTGGCTTTTCAGTCTGGCTTGCTGTCACGGCTGTCTTCCAGCCAGGCTGCTGCTTTCTTCCAGATCCAAGGCAGTAAAACTGAGATGCCAGGGAACAGGGCGCTGGATGATGGATAGGATGGCACACGCTCTGCGCTCCGCTTCCATGTGCCGTTTCCAGGACCTCTCGATCTAATGGGTTCATTGTGTTCTAGGATTGCTTTGGTTTTGTTCTCCTTAGTTTTCAATGGGAATTTATCAAATTTAATTTTCTCTTTTTGACGTGAAGTTGGATCCCCTCCCAGGACAAGCTTTAAATATGAAAGAATTAGCTGTGCATAGGTCGTGAGTAGTTGTTAATGTTGGATCTGGTATTTTCTTTCACTGAAGGAGATGATCTTGCCTATCTCAATTTTTACTTCTGTGCTCGGTTCAGTGTGTTATGTTTTTGTTGCTTCTAAGCAGGAGAGTGCCTGGTGCCCTGAGAATAAACAGGCTTGATCTTACCGTGTCTTTGTCAAAACGTGGTTTCTTACTTAATTCCCAGGTGGCGTTTAGCAATTTACAGTGAGCCTGCAGATGATGATAGGGGAAATTCACATCTCTCTACTTTGTTCTTCACAGCACCTTCAGCATCACGAGAGCGGGGTTGAGGGTGAAAGCTGCTATTATCACTGTGTCCTCTGTAACTACTCCACCAAGGCCAAGCTGAACCTTATCCAGCACGTGCGCTCCATGAAACACCAGCGGAGCGAAAGCCTACGCAAGCTGCAGCGCCTCCAGAAAGGTCTCCCTGAAGAAGAGGAAGACCTGGGACAGATCTTCACCATCCGGAAGTGTCCAGCGGCCGAGGCTGGTGAGTGCTCCTCTCTTGCATGAACAGGTTCTTGGCTCCACTGCGTCACAGGGCTGGACTGGCTGCATCAGACCCCCTGTGCAGTTTTGTGGCAAACTCAGTGGCTTTCTTGTTTCTCTTCCCTGCCGTGAGGATGGCTTTGTCACCTACCAGCAATAGGTTATGGAAGCCCAGCTGCCCTGAGGTGGGACAAGACGTCTGTTGTACCTGCAGCGTCCAGCATGGCTCTGCCTCACAGGGCTTGCGGGTGGTGGCTCTGGAGCACCAAATACTGACACAGGTGCTTCGATCTGAACTCGTGAGTGGTCTCATGAGTGGTCCCCTCTGTTCCAGCGGGGCTAAGTGCAAGTTTGACACGTAGAAGTGTGTATGTTTGTTCCTGTTCGTGTCTTACACAGTGGAATATTGTCTGAGCAGCTAAAGATACTGTCGCATTTGGACAGCTCTAACGATCGAGTGTCCTGTACTTTTTGTAGATCCTTTGCAGTGTCAGGTGATGTCCTGAGCGCCAGTGCAAACCTGTCCTGGCTTGTCCGTTGAGTTCCAGTGTTTCAGGTACATTGGATCAGGAGGAGGAGCTCGTTGAGAGGGGTGGGCAGGAGAAGGGGCGAGTGTTTGTCTGTTTTCCATGTCTCCTCTTGCCAAGATGGATAAAGTGAAGGGCTTGGACGGTGCATTTGCTCCTACTGAAAGGACAGATAACAGGAAAGGGATTGCAGCTGTGACTCTAGCAAGAGAAAATGGACCTTAAAGGGGACGGTTAGGCTGGGCAAAACAGAAATTGTACCTTGTTTAATCATTTAAAGGGTTAAGAAGTTTTTTATGTTAGGAAAATTCAAGATCTCTTGAAGTCTTCTTTGGAGGGAGGAGGAGGAGAGCCTGCCCAAGCCAGCTGGTACATGTGCTGTCGGGGATGTGACAGTGCTGGAGCTGGGGGTGCCAGCGAAAACCTTCACAATCCTCCTCTCACCTTCAACCGAGACTTTCCTCCCTGACTGCTGTTGAAACGGCTAAATCTTACAGAACAGCACTCTGAGGAACGGGTGTTCGGCAATTAATGCACATAGAGACAAGGACAGTGCTCTGAGCTTAAGGTGTTGAGACAGGAAAGCAGCATGGACTGGAGGGAATACGTGTGGGTCTCAGAAATGTCTCCTGAGTTAAGGGCGGGTTGCGTTGCTGTTGTGCATGTTGGTAACGAGGATCTGAAGTACTTGCAAAACACCCAAAAAGTAAACCAGGAGATTTTTCATTAAGAGTTAAATTCAGTCTCATGGAAAAAAGTGACCGATCTGTGAACTCGGCAGCCCAGTGGAGTCGAGGGCACGGAATACGCTTTCCCAAAGGTCACGGTGACAGTGAAAGCGTGCTGTGGTTGCCGCGCTGTCCCGGAGGGGACAGCAGCTCTTACAGCCGTTCTGCCTCTGCGATGCTCTGCTGTAGAAAAACATTCAGATTTCGAAAGAATATGTTGACCAGTGTTGTATGGCTTGTGAGCTTTCTTGAAAGTGAAATGAACAGAGAGGAAAAGCCATCTGTGCCCTTTTGTGATACACAGAACAGTCTTGAAAATCTTTGTTTACTTTAGAAATTTTTGTTTACTCTGTGTTTTACTTTAGAAACCTTATCTTTCCCTGTGCCTCTGCCAGGATTATGACATTGCAGGTACTGAGAGTCCAGAAGCTGACTGGCTGGGAGGGAAAAGGATTTGTTGACCATTTTAAAAAATGTAATTTTGTTTAATGAAAAGGCTTGACAAGTCACTGAAAGGAAATCTTGGTTTAAAAGTGTTTTACTTTTTCAAATGCCTTGAGATAATTTCCTTTAAGCTTGTGGTTCTTCAGCAAAAACTGACAGCAAACAAGACACTAAGAATTTCTTTATCATATTTTATTTCAAAGATTAAAAATACAAGTCAGAGTAAGACGCTCTAGAACGCAAAGTAGGGGAACCTCTGATCTATTTTGCCAGTTGCTTTGACCTGAGCTACTTCATTTCAAACGCTCTTTCAGCGTGTTGCTGGGGAGGCTGAGCGGGCACATCCTGCCAGTGGCCCCAGGCACCAGGCGCTGGTCTGGTTCCCCACCATGACAGGAGTCAGGTTTGGGTGAGAAGCTGCAGGAACCCCGTGGGGGAGAACAGACACATTCATCTCCTGTTTATTCTGATCCCGTTACGTTATCAGAACATCAACTGGCACATGAAGCGGGGTGGCCCCATAGCCCCAGGCCAGCGGCCGAGCTGAGGACACATCCTGAGGGCAGGCACGTCAGGATGCTGCGAGCCGGAGCCGGGGGGTGCCCGGACTGGTGCTGCTGCTCCTGGATGTCACCTCAGGTGGAAACACTGGCTGGCACCCAGGGGTGGTCCTCATGGCAGGCAAGGTTGGCCTCTTGCGGGGCACAAGAATTTGTTTCTCAGCTTTGATTTATTCAGTGTAATTTCTTCATGCATAAAAAGATCTGCATTGCACAGGCTGGTCCTCCTTTTTTTCTGTGACTTCTAAACTTCCAGTGTTATAAAATGCTACTGTTATTTATTATTTAGCTGGCTGTTCTTATTTTTCTGTAGCTTTGGGTGTCAGCGATGCGTAGCAGGAGCACACACGTACCTGGGCTGAAATTCACTCTTCTGACGTGTCTGGTTTTTTGTGCTTTTGAACTTTGCCGTTCCACCCTTCAGCAGAGCAGCGTGTGCCGCTCCGTGAGGCTTCGCCGATGGGTGCTGCCAGCCCGGGACACGCTCTGCCTTCGTGGCAGGGCTGTGCCAGGGGTCTGCAGCGGGCTCTCTGCAGTTCCTCCTCCTCTGTAGTATGATGGTGTCTTTACTGTTTCCCCATTTGGGTTTTATTGGGTTTTCTGAGGGCGAGGTGGACTTTCCTCGCTGCCTTTTGATGAGAATCACTGGTGGTAACGGAGAACACGGGAAAGTCCTCCCTGTGTTTCAGACACCTTGAGCAGAAAGTGCCTTTCTGAGCTGTGACACGTCTCTGTTGGGGACCCAAAGGGACACTGACTTTTTTTGCTGGTTTGCTGCGTTACAAGTGCAGTGGTTTGTTTTGATGGCAATCATCGCTGTGATTCTCTCTCCACTTCTAGTCAGTTTTATTTGTTTGGAATTTGGTTTTCATACAAATACAGTATCAGCTTGCATTTTTTTCCAAAGTGAGTCGCCTTTTGTTATCACAAACTGCTCTTTCTGAGGACTTAAGTGTTTAAGTCCTCACAGTTTTGCTGCCTTCTGTGAAATTCCTCCCTGGGAGGGTGTCTCAGCCCTGGATGGCTACCAGGGGCTGGGGAGTCCCCATCCTGGGAGATGCTGGAAACCCAACAGCCACAGGTGAGGCCCTGAACAGGACCTTGACCAGCTCCTGTCTTCTCTCCCTGGAGAACTGCAAGTGCTCAGGGCAGGACTGAGCTGGCAGAAAACCAGTCCCTGCTTCTGCCCGTCTGTTTTCGTGCTGGTCTGGCTGGCCAGCTGCTGGTTTGCCTCAGCAGTGGTATGGAGCATCGTCCCTCTCCTTGCTTTTTGGTCTTGTGTGCTGTGATGAAGAGCAAGCAGGCAGGAGGGATCATGTTGTAGGGGTCCCAATTTTCCAGGGGACGGTGGGGTCCAGCCAGCCCTGGGCCGGGCGTGAGCCAGGGTGAGGTGCTGGTGCCCAACAGCCACCATCGCTCCTGCTGCTGCTGGAGAACTGCGGTGGCTTTGCTAGAAATGCTGAAAGATTCTCTATTGCTTTTTTCCTGTCCCTAACATCCTCCAGTTTGTGCCAGTCTCCTCATCCCCAGCTTTCCATGCAGCTGCTGGTGGCAGTAAGGACGGGTGGCTCAGCCTCGTACCGTAGCCTTGTGTTCAGTGGGGCTGCGCAGACCGAGTGGGTGGGGTTGCCTTGTTCCCCTGCCCGCTCCGTCCTCTTTGCTCTGTGGCGCAGAGCAGGTGCCGGGGTTCAGCGCTGGCTCCGACTGCGCGTACGTACTCACTGCTGTGTGCAAGCGTGTAGGAAAAAGCATTGCTGTCTCTGGGGCGGTGTGTAGGTATTTGCTTGTGTAGATGCATCTCAATCTGTTGGAAGAGAGTGTCTGATCATACCTTAATTAGTCCTCTGACAATCTACAAAGGTCAGTGCCAATTGCCTGTTCATTTACATTTGTAATTGTGATAGTTCTTGATTGCGCATTAGTTGCAACTCATTCCCTCCCACCCCACGGAAAACACATGCAGCAGCCTGAGCAAGAGCCTTGCAGACACAAGGACCTTTGTCTCCGCAGCACAGCCTGCGCTGAAACTTCTGTGTCTGTTATGGAAGAGCTTTAGAGGCTACACACCGCTTCCAGTAAAGGGATGATGAAGTCGTTGGCAGGGAAATTATATGGACGTCAGGCAAGAAACCCAATCCTCCTTGAACTGGATAATTAAAGACAATTAAACTTTTCTGCCTGCTCTGAGAAGTGTGCTAATTATGCAGGAGACAGGGAAGCGGGCCCAGGCTGGACGTTCAGCTGTTTTGTTGATCAGGAAGAGTACAGCTTTAGGGGTGGGGGTTTATTTTCCTCTGTGGGGTATTTTTGGACATCTATTGCTGTAGTATGTGGGCTGCTGCCGTGGCAGATGTCAGCCCCTTGCTGCAGAAGCATCTGTATAGTGTTACCCATAGGCTAATTGATTTTTAATGATGGGGGTTTAGAGAAGGAAGAAAAAAAAAATAAACCCATAATACAAAACAAAACATTCTCAAGATGTAGGGATGGATGCACTTATGACTCATTAGATAATGATAGAAATAAGAGTGAAACAACCTGCACCAAATTTTCATTCTGGCTTTGAAAGTGCTTCCTTCCAGAAGGCATTGAGTCCAGGCAGCCCGTTTCATAACTGGGAAGCCGTGCGCAGAGCGGCCGGTCAGGAACGATGCTGCTGCTTGGCCTCCGGTGCATGATGCCCAGGGGCGATCGCAGCCCCCCCGCTACCCTGTCCCATCGCTGTACGTGACACCCACATGCGGTGGGAATTTGTCTCTGCCCTGGCTGCTGAGCCTCTTTCTCCTTAGGCAAGTGCTGTTCCTAATTCATCTGTTCCCTCCCTTACCAGTTTCTCCTGGCTCTTCCTGCTTTCCATCTCTGCTCTCCCTTTCCATAGCTGTCCTGTGGTGGGAGGAGCAGAGGGGGTTTCCCCCCCCTCTTCCCACTCTGTAGGACAGAAGTCCATCAGTTGTCTGTCAGATGCCCACGTTCCTCACCTGCACCCGAGTCCCGGCTGTCCTGGCCTGGGACTATTGTGTTGTGCAGTGGCACAGCTCAGGGTCTGCCACTCTCTTAAGTCAGGAGAAAGTCCTACTGCTTGCAGTAGGCTTGACCCGAGCAGAGGTCTCTCAAGTGGAAACGCTTCATGCTTGGGCTCCACAGGAGAGTAGCTAGATCCAGAAAGGTCAGGTGGACCTGAGGCAAGAGAGCACCTGGAGTTTTATGGTGCCCAGGAGTTTCATTTTGATTATCCTCTCGTATGAGCCCTGACTTTGTTGACATCTTTGAAGGGAAACAGAGATTTCAGCAGATGTAAATGCAGAGGGCAGTTTGCATGGCCAAGCAAGCTGTGCAGTGCCCCCGTGGCTGGAGGAGAGTCCCCTACCCTGAGACACGAGCAGCTGAGCTGAGACCACCCTGCGTTGTCAAAGGAGGGAGCAGAGCACAATGTGGGAAAGGTGTGTGCCTTTCTCCTTCTCCTTTTTCAAGGCAGTTGAGTACCACAGTCTGGACACGATCTGTGGGACTGTTGAGAATGCTTTTGAAAAAACAACAAAAAATGTGGCAGGTGAGGCCAAAAAAGTCAAATTTGTTGATCTTTACAGTTGTGCTGGAAGCCATTGCAGAGCTTTGTGGGACGAATAGGATGACTTGTGGAAAAATCATGTAATATTTAGTGGGAAATGCTGACCATCTCTCATCTCTATGAGTCATCCTATAGACTACTTTACAAAGCTTTGTATCCTTACTGTGAAAATCTGTAGGAAGGCTAAAAGTAAAGTAAAATAATATCCTTTATTCAGTGCAGCTCTAGGTTTTTTTCTTAGCACCATATACTTCTGGAGAACCTCTTTGTCCTTGTGGAGGTGGGAGTGTTCTCCTAAGACCAGGCTAAGCCAGCCAGAGGTACCACTCGTAGTCTTTGCAGAGTTACTTTGCTGGACGTGTACCGCAAGGGGATGCCGCAGCCTCCCCATTGCACCGCAGAGAGCCAGTCCCCTGTGGTGGACGTACTGGCTCAGCAATCCTGCGAATCTCTGCCAAATCCTTAGCAGCCATCTTCTTCTAACAGACAAAGCCATTGTTGGGGCCCTCGCGTGTGAGGAGCGAGGGCAGGCTCTCTGGAAGCCCTCACTAAACTCGGCCCAGCACAGTCAAAGCCCCTTTGTTTGGGCAGGAAAGGGGCTGGCGCGGGTGTCGGCAGGAGGGTCGCTGCCTGCACCCCCTTCCCCTGCCCGGCCTTGCAGGAGCATCATGCTGCTCACTGCCAGCAGACAGCGAGGGACCAGCCATCCCTGCTCCAAACAGGTTGATGACAATGATCTAGAGGAAAACCTTTACTGTAAAGCTCTGTTCTGGTAAACCCTTGAGAGCTGCTGGTTCCCAGAGCTCCCAGGGAGGAGGGGATAGCCCGTGACTCCTGCACTGTCCATCCTCATCTTCCTTGTATTTCAGCAGTCGACCTTCTGAAGGGCTGCAAACTGTGGACTGAAATCAGGATGTGAATTTTCAATGAAATCAAGTATGTAAACAGAGCTGAGGTATGGCTGGAGCAGTTGCCAGATGAGAAAACCCCATGTGGTTTAAAAATAGTCGTTACCAAACTCAGCTTGGCTCTGCCTGTGGTGCTTGCAGACAGCTGGATGCTCATATGGTGCTTGCACCTCTGTTTTCACTCTGAGTCATATGAAACACTTTGCTAATGTTCCTCTTTCTCAAAAGCAGTTTTGTAGCTGCACCAGGGTTGTGCAGGCATCGCCGTCAGGAGAGAGGTGATGGTAAATGGGAAGGGAAGCAAGTTCCCGTGTGATCGGGAGCAGATTTGCTCGTGAAGCTCTCAGGATGTGGTTTGCTGTATGAGAAGATTTCTCTTAGACCAAAAAAAAAAAAAAATCTATTTAGCAGCAGGGAGGCTTGATGTCAGCCACATTTGTCAGTTTAGATTTGTGACTCGGAAGTCCGCAGCGTGCGTTATCTTCCTCGAGGCAGAGGCGTTGTGCTCTGAATTCCCCTCTCTCCTGCCCAGCCTCTCCAGTTCCTCCCTTCCCTTGGTGGCCGTGCCCTGGACTTAGGAATTGTGATCGGCCCATCCGTAAAATGAAGTGAAACAGTGGAGAAAGGGGAATAGGATCTTCCACAGAAACCTCCTCTGAGGGAACTGTCCTGTTATTTTCCTACCCTGAAGACTGGGCAACCATGCAAGGCATTTCTCACTCACAATCATCAAGCATGGAGCAATTATTAATGCAATTTGTTGCAACAGGGATGTGAGACGCTCCTTTAGAGTGGATTTTTCATGATTGCAGGCTCCGTACTTTCAGTGGAACTTTAAGACTTCTGAAATGAAAATGGGCAATGCCAAATGATATTTCTCCCTGCTAGAAATAACTCAAATGTATTAAGATCTGATGTCCTCCACTTGGTCTCAATTAAAGAAAATGTGGTCATTGCTAATGCTGGAGAAACACGCGTGTTGCTCTCCTACATCTGACAGAGGTAATGGAGGGTTTCAGAAAGGAATAATTAGTTTGCTTTTGTAAGCCTCTCTACACTTTTCTGTGGGACTTAATTGCACACAGTAATTAAAAACTTCCCAAAGCAGATTACTTGTACAGTGTCTGCAGGAGAACAGCGTATGGAGTTTCTACTATAGCGTCTACCAGCCAACAGCATGTTGTAGCTGTGGCTCTGCTGGTGATACACAGGTTTATCTGACTGGCCCTTGCAGAGGGCTGGGGAAGGGCATTGTGTGAGGTGCACGCTGAGGGATTTGGTGTAAAATTTCCCACCTGCTGGAAGCAAGAGTTCCGAATCGTGTTCTCAATGGCATCTCGTCCCACTGCCCCTGCTCCTCCACTGGAGGAGCTTCCCTGGTCGTGTGCTGCTGGCAGTCCCCCTCTCCTCCTGCACACGAAATTCCTTCCTCTGGGTTCGACAGCTAACCTTGTTTCACATGCTTCCCCTTGCCATTTCCAGGCCTGTCCTTGATTGACACATTTAATAATCTGCCAACCCAAATGACAATCTGAGCTCCTGTGTGCAACCATCAAATGCTGCCCAGCTTCATTAGCTTCTCTCAGGCTTTTTACCTCTCTTGCTCCCTGCAGTCCAATATTGTCTTTTCCCAATATGTTACCTGTAACCCCCTGAAGGCAGCAGCCTGCTCAGCCTTTGCTTCTGAAGCGTTGCGTGTAAATCCACCCAAATCATCGGAATATGAATCTCCAAAGTGCTTGGTGCGTGTTGTGGCAGCCCAGCGGCAGCAGGTCCTTGGGGAGGGCACCCGTTGGGTGCCTTGTTGCTTGCGCCCGGCGTTCTACCGGGGGCTCTTCCCTACAGCTGGGGGTGTGCAGCAGCCTTGTTGTCTGAAGAGGAAATCCGTTTGTCGTCTCATCCTCAGACACAAGGAGTAAGACAAGCCATTGTCCTCTTGAGAAAACAGTCACCCACATTGCAATAACATACGTGAAATAGCAACAGAGAGGAAAAAAGCTCTTGGCGATATGTATGTTAAGCTGATGAAACTCGCAGTTCCCCTTCACTGCAGCATTTCTGATCTCTGTGCCAACCCCACCAAATACCCCCACATGCAGGATTATCGTCTTGTTTTCCAAGATCTCGTAATGTGTGTTCATTTAAAGCAGGAGGACAGCTTGTGGCTCTCCCCTTTGTTGTTCTGCTGAAGCTTGGAATTTTTTTAATTTTTTGTGGATTGAGTGGTTTAAGGAGCTTCTACCTTTCCAGCCAGCTCCTGATGGGAGTCGCGGTGTTTCTGCACCAGGTCTCCTCTGGAGGCTGTCCAGAGGCCAGACAGATAGCAAGCTCTCTCTTTCATGGCTGGACAGAGAGGTGGGTGGAAACTTTTGTTTCTGCTTTAGTTTCATGTTGCTTTAATGGTCATTAAAATCCAGCAGATGTCCATTTCACAGCCATGGCTGGGTTTTCTGTAGACAGCTCCTTTGGAGGGTCTGAAGATGTGAGGAGAACCACATGCTTTAAGAAAGTCAGTCCCTTTAGGGGACTTCTCCATCCTGGTATTATTCTGTGGTATAATTTGTCACTGTTCTCTCCGTGCATCCTTTCACCCACACAGATTTTGGAGAAAGTTAGTCCCATCCCAGCAGCATCTTTCTGTGTTTGTGCACATGGAGCACCGTGGGACTGTTGAGTTTTGGCCTCGCAGAATGCAGGGATAAAGTTGGTTCCCCTTTAATATCTGGCAGAGGCAGATTTCCTTTGTTATTTATTTTTGGGGGTTGGTTTTGAGTTTAAAGTAAAAAGCAGTTGTGCCCTAGCTCTGTTTTGACCAACCAGCAGTGAACAGATAATCTCTAAAGGATATGAAAGGTTTAATCATTTTAATTTTGTTTTTATTAAAGTTTATCATGACTTTTTTCATGTGCCCCTGGTAAAGTGGGGGGGGGTAACAGAAATCTACACAAACCCCCAAGCATTCGCTTAATGAAACTCTCTAATGGGAGGCGCCTGGCGGGAAGGAAGTGGTTAGATAGCTGGGCTGGGGAAGGCAGACCAAAGGCACGCTGCAATATCACTGAAACGTGGCAGGAATCTCATAAACTCCCCATCCAGCTCCAGCAGACACTTGTCACTGCGAGCTCATGGCTTTCATTAAGCAGAAAGAGAGGAAGCTATGACGGTTGACTTGTTCCAGAATGTTTTTCTTGTTCCGCTGCATCTTAAAGCCCTTTCCACTTAAGAAAAGTGAAGGGGAAAACATCACCAGATGCTGCAGTAAAACGCTAGGAAGCTCCTGGTCCCTCTCTGGCTCAACTTCATTCTCCCCATCAAAACAATCTCCAGAGCCAGACTGGAACCAGGTTGTCGGAGCGCAGGGTCTCTCCTGAGCTCAAGCAGCTGCTGTTTGCTTTGGGACAGAAGAGGTGCGTCCCTGTCCCTGCGGTCTCACCCTTGGCACTGAGTTTGGCCACCAAAAGCTCTGCTGCCGATGCCAGCTGCACCTTCTACTTCTCTTCCCTTTTTCTTTTTCCCTTCTCTGTCTTCCAGTTTTAGAATAGTGAACTCTTCTCCTGAGGACTTTGAGGTGGTTGTTGCAGTGGTGCAGGTTAAACTCAGGACTGAAGAGCTCAGCCTTTTTGGGGTGAATCAGTAAAGCCTTGAAGCAGAACCTGCCTGTGTGTTTTCTGAGGTGGACAAAGTTGCATTTGCTTCTCACTGTCAGTGAGAACTCCTGTGCAGATGTTTAATGCAAAGAGAAATTGAAAGGTCACTGCATGAGGCTGTGGAGGATCTCAGCGTCCAGAAGAAACCTCTGTGCCCTGGAGTAGCGAAGACACTCAGCACACATTAGCTTTGTCCTCAGTGTTTTAAGCATTTTTGACTTGGAGATTATAAAAATGTTGGTAATTTGTTTCAGCAGTTCTCAAAGATGTTAAAAATGTGACTGAAACGCCAGAATTCTGTACAACTTTAACGTTCTTGACATGGATCAATAGAAATAAGTTACTTCCTGATTTAGGGTTTCATCCATGGAACAAGAAGAATATCTGCTTACTCTTAAAGGTTGTTGTGTGTGTTTGCCATGTGCTTTTCAATCCTTGGAAGGGAGAGGTAGAGTCCCACCTCGCAGTCTCTCTTACAGGTCTTCCAAGACAGAAAATTGTCCTTCCAAGTGCCAAACCTGCATGGAGAGCACTCGGCATGCCTCTTCTTGCTGGGACCAGAACAGGCTTCTGTCACAAATGCTCAGCCAAAGCAGTTCCAAAGAGAAAGCAAAGCATGGGAGAGCTTTTCCAGAGCTTTTCCATACACTCAGACCTGGAGCATCAGCACTCTAACGTGCCATCCTGTTTGGAAGGTGAATTTGAAGCTTGTTGCCACTGAATCTGCTGATTTTGGGTTACAGCATGTGCTTCGTTGCCCTGTACAAAAGATCCACTTGTTTGTAAAAGCTGATGCAAGTTCACAGGGTCAGGCTCAACGCTGGAAGAGAACGTCCTGCACCTTTCCTCCCTTCAGGGAATATCCCTGCAGAGCATCACTTCCTTTCCTGTTTGTTTCTGTCTTTGTCCTGTCCTGATTCTCTCATGCTTCATTCTGCTGCAGGACCACATCTCTGATGGTCTTTATCTAACTGTCCAGACTGGAGAAGGAGAGTGTCTGACCTAAATGAAAAAGTGCTTTGAGATCTTTGTTCAGAGGAGGCATTATGAAAATGGCAAGTGTTCTCATCCTGCAGCTCATTTGTTAGGATTT
This sequence comes from Antrostomus carolinensis, assembly GCF_000700745.2. NCBI lineage: Eukaryota > Metazoa > Chordata > Aves > Caprimulgiformes > Caprimulgidae > Antrostomus > Antrostomus carolinensis. The sequence continues at coordinate 44,627 of NW_010305938.1, forward strand.
TAGACTTAATTGTAAGAGATACAGCACTTGCTTTCTGAAATTGATTTTGTTTTTCTGGAAGAGCCATAGGCAAGATGCGATTGTATACATCCCACTGGGATGATTTGTGGAAGGAGGTTTTACAGTGGCTGGCACGGGGCTAGAAGTGACCCCTGGCCTGACCCACTCCAGCGTTGTCACTGCTGTTAGGTGTACTTGGACACGCTCTCCTGCGTGCTTGCTAGCAGTCCTGTATTCACCTGTATTTCTCCAATGTACTTCCTTCCTTTTCCCTCTGTAAGACCTGTTAATCCTCTGGTGATGACGTTAAAGTCCTCAGAACTGCTTAAGAAGGAGCTACCACGCGCATTTATTTTTCCACTACAAACTTGAGGTTGTTTAATGTGTCTGCCGCTGACGCCAATGTCTTGCTCTAGCTGCTTCAAAAGGAAATTTGGGGACCTGTAAACAAATAATAACCTACCTCAAATAGAGGTCTTATCCTTATTCCTACTAAAATTTAGTTGGTGCCCTTAAGCAAGAGAGTTTCTATTTCTTTGAAATAGCCAGTTTGCTTTTCCAAGTTGTACATCTTGATGCCCTTGCCATATATTCTGGTTTGACTTCAATGATTTCTTGAGGCCATGAGTTCCAAAGGTTAATTGGGAGCTGTATGAGAAAGTAATATCTGTATTTGCTTCAAATTTGCATTTTTTTCCATGTTCATTGTCAGTCCTCCAGAGATTGGAGGATAAGAGGAGCAGTATTGGTCGAGCTCCCTTGAACCAACCCTCACACGGATACTCCTGTCAAAGCTGCCTGATTTCTTTTCAGACCAGGCACCCCTAATCACCTCCTCCTTTGCTGTGTGGGTAGTTCTCCCTGCCCCTCTTTTCAGCCTTTTCATTAGTCTGCAGCCACTTCATTAAATAAATGACAGTGTTTAATTTTTTTGTCCTGTGCCACACATGTCCTGATGTGTAGTTTCTTTCCCGTACAGCCTGTCAGGTGTGGGTTTCCTTTGGTCTGCCTGCAGGGATGTCCTGGCCTTTTCCGAAGGCAGCACGATGTGCCCCCCTCAGTGCCCTCCCCAGCCCTGCGCTGGAACCCCAGCCCGTGAATCTCCTCTTTCCCGCAGCTGTGTGTGCGGGGCCCGGCGCGGCCCCGGCGGTTGCTCACCCCAGGCTCAAAGCCGGGCTGGAGGGAGCGTGACTTGCCAGCGTTCTCTTTGCTTTTCTGATTTGCTGGTATTCACGCAGGGCAGACGCTTCTGCTCCTTTTCTGGGAACAACTCTCTCATTTGGTTACCAATTAAGCTGAAGCGTTCTGGCCTTTTCCATCCTCCTTTTTATTGTTACTGAGGGTGAATTAGGGCTTGGTGTTGAGGATTGTTCTCTGGCCTCCGCTGCCACTTTGCTGCCTCCTTTGTGGCAAAACAATAGCATTAATTTTGGCCTTTGCAGGCCGGCAGGCAGGCTGGCAGTGCACAGTGCCTGTCCGTTCCACTTCACTTGCGAAGCCACCTCTCCTTTCCACATCACCTACTCACTTTTCTCCTCCTATTCTTTTTTTTCCTCCCCTTTTGTGCATGTGTGTGTGTGGTGTGGAGGGTTGCTTGGAGTTTATTCTGTTCCAGTCTGGAAGGGGTCAAGGGTCTCAGCCTGGATGCCGGGTGAAGGGGAGGCAGCCGGTGGGCGATGAGCGGTGAGCAGACCTGTCCCTGCTGTGCCTGCTTCCCCGAGCCAGCGTCTCGCTGGCCGTGGTGGGTCCGATGAGATTCAGGGAGTGGGAGATGGGTTGTGCCCCTTCACCCACAGTCCCTCTTCGGGGTCTCAGGGTGTGGAAGGTTGATCCAAATGGTACAAGTTTCAGAGGGACTCAAAAAAAGAAAAGAATGGCAAGATTAAAATCAAGTAGAAGAGCACAGTGCTTTTCAAAAGGGTAAGAAGGATGGTTCTGAAGTGAGCAAGGTGATCTGGTTGTTTCGTCTCTTACAGGGTGGGATGGTGGCCCCGCTGCTCTCAGGGAGCTGTGGTGAGGAGGAAGGGTGTGGTGCTGGCGCCAGTGGGCCCAAGATGGGGAGCTTGGGTCTCACTGGAGAACTTAGGGAGCTGACTATGGGTGTGCATTAGGGAAGTCAGAAGTGCGAAACAGACGTCCCATGCGTGGCAGTACCCGAACATCAGCTGTGCTCCTGCTAGCACTGGGAGGCAGGAGCTCCCAGGGGAGCGGTGGCCCCGTGGCGGTCTGAGATCTGGATCTGATCTTTTTTGTTTTCTTGTAAATATGTAGAAGAGAATGGAGGAGTTGGAAGCCGTTTCCCACAGTCTGTTGTTGTTGTTGACGGTGTAGGCCGTGCTTTTCCTGGCTCTGTGCAAAGTAGCGGTTCCAGCTCGATACAGCCAGCGTAGTGATGAAAGGAGGGTGTTCTCCGTGGCCTGGCCTCCGGCCCCGGCACGCACCCGCATGCCTCGTGCTGCCTCCGGGTTCCCATCAGTGCATGGGCAGAACTGCTCCCCAGGTCCCATGGCTGCCTTTGGCCCTTGGGCGAGCTGCTTTGGGCTCAGCTCTCTTCTGCTCTCCGCTGAGTTTTTGCAGAAGGCGGCTCTTGCCTGCTGGCCCATGGCCGGCTTCAGACCCCGACTGAGGCTCCTCCTGGTCCGAGGGAGCGTGGCAGGCAAGGGGCTGCCCGGCGTCGGGCCAGCCTGTCTCCCCCTCCAGAAGGCAACAGCCAAGTGCATCAACAAAGCGCGCACGCAGTCAACAGTTTCCTTTCTTCTGCACAAATTGGCAAGGACTAACCTTGTCATATCTAGTGCAGCGCTAACGGGCGCCTGCCTCCAAGGGGTAATCATGCAGGCATAAATTCGGAAAGTTGCTAAGCTATGAGCAGTCTTATGAGCATTAAAAGTGTCCTCTTTGCCAGAAAGGTCATTCATAACTTGGCTGCACCGCTGATGTACAGTCAGTGATATTGATTGATTAATGTATAAAAAGCACCAAATCCATTTGCTTCTATGAAAGAGAATAAAGTGCAGTCGACTCTCTCTTTATTTTCACCTCATCCTTTTGTTTGAAGGACGTTTTTTTTTTTCTCTTTTTGTTTTGCCAGCTAGGTTTAAGGGGGTTACAAAAAGCCAGTTTCTGCCAAGTAATGCGTTCACAAAGGGAACATTGATTCACATCAGTGTTGCTTGAATTACCCTTAAAGGTTTGCCAAGGAGTTGTTCTTATATTAACCTTCTGTTCATCAAAGACAAAATAAATAAATAAGTCATAAAATCAGCTTCACTGCTCGCGCTGGAGTTGGATGCAAAACAGGAATTTCTTCTGTTAGGAATTTGTGCTCCAGGTGCCGCTGCTCAGCCCCTCTCCCCCACGCTTTAGCCCTTTTCCCTCCTGCAAAGCTGCTTTCCCCTGAGCCCCTGGCTGTCCCTGCTTCTCCCACTGCCCTGTCCCTGCCCAGCTGCTCCCTCTCCGCAGGGCTCTCGGCCGGCACAGGGTGGGACTTGGCTCCAGTGCCGAGGTCGGTTCTGAGCCGCTGCCGTGCCACCTGCGAGCCCTGGCCTTGGGGACGCTCCGGCGGACAGGGTGACAGGACAGGGACCCTGGAGCTCCTCCGGGGCCCTGCCAGCCCTGCGCCCACTGGGGCTCAGCTGCTGTTGCTCCTCGTGGCTGCCGTGGCCGCTGGGACCGTGTGCTCGTCCCCAACGCCGCACAGTGCGAGTGCCATACTTGCTCTGTTCTGAACTTGGGCAAATGGTGATGGTTTCAAGGGAAGGGGGTTCCTGCACAGGGTGTTTTCTGAAGGATTTTGAATAAGATGTTGATTTAATCATTGTAAGCTTAACTAGAATGATTTCTACATGGAAAGATGGCCTCATGATGACCCAGGACGTTCTGCCCCATCTAGTTGTAGCATTCTTCTAATTCACCATAAGTCTTGTTTGTTTTCCTGGACTTTTTTGGCCACCAGTAATTAATTACACGTTGTTCTTGCTTCCTTCTGGTTAATTCTGAAATTGAGATATTCTTGTGCCTGTGGAGCTTTGTGCAACAACCTCTCACCTTTCTCTCTCCAGGGTGCATCGGCATTGTCCGTCCCAAATCATCCTCTCCCCCAGTGAACACAGTAAGGGTGTTGCCGTTATCTGTTCCTTGTGGGACGATGGCTGAGGATCGTGGGTCTGAGTGATCGCTGTTCTCTGCAGCAGGAGCCGTGTTGCTTTTTGTTAGTGGTGTTAAACTGGAACCAAACTTGTATGTTCTCACTTGGTCCCTCTTCCAAAACCTCTGAAGAACTGTGCTGTTTTTCCATAGATTGGTGTTATTTCTTCTCTTGAATAAGGAGTTTCTTTGGCTTTGTTCTGCGTGTCGGGTGGCTGTGCACATCGTCCTCATCCATAAAACACAACACTCAGATATCAACCCCACTTGGGAATGTCTCTGCGTGAGCTGTCCTTACCTGGCTGTCACAACAGGCAGCCTCCCCAGCGTGTGAGCATCGTGACGGCTCCCAGGTTCTGGGTGTCATTTCGGATAACCGCAAGCGGTGCAGAAGCCCGTGGCTTCCAGCTCAGCTGTGTGTTCATGCTGATGACCTCCCTTGGCTCCTGAAGCACTGGCTGGAGCCATGGAGGGATCCAGCCCCTGGGTTCGCAGTTGTGTCAGACTTCAGTTCCCACTGAGGTCTGTGGACACGCGGTGCTAATGCCGCAGAACAAAGCATAAAGTGTCTGTGCTCAGCTGCGCTGGCTGTCAGGGTGGTGCTCTGCACTGGTGTGTGAGCCTCTGGGTACCTGAGGTACCACCAACCTCGGCAGCGCTGCCCACTTGATGCTTTTGTTTCAGTGTCTCCTACCGAGTGAAGAAGAATGATGGTGATAATCCTAATAACTGCTGAGGGTGCGTGCTATGGTGTGCACCAGAAATGGTGGAGAGAGCAGGAGCACAATGGGATGTTCTTCCCACGTGTGTGTATCTGTGTACACGTTTGCTTGCATGGTGCAAGTGCTCTGGTGAGCCTTGGACCTTGTGCTGCCAATTTAATGTCCCTGAGAAGCAAACCCGCCCGAACCCCTGCATGCCACCCAGCACGGCTGACAGCAGGGGTTGGCACCTCGTGTTCCCAGGAAAAGCTTTTTCCCCATGTCTGCTGCAAAACCCTAAAGGAGAATCATCTTATTTTTTAATCTTTTTCTCAGATTGTGGGAGAATTGCAGAACGCTGTGGCCCCCTCCCCCTCCGGCGAGGCGTTAGGGATTGGATCAGACGATACAGAGTGAGCATGCTGAGAGTGAATCCATTTTCTCTCCTCCATCTCCCCAGAATAAATTAGAATTTGCCTGATTTAATAAAATGGCTTCATCTCTCTGCCATCTTTTCTATCTCCCATGCGTTTCATCCCCACCCCCACTGCAAAATAATAGATGTCGGCTGTGCAGCGTCCTGTTCCAGGCTGGCGATTTAACATGTAGGGTATGTGTGCGAGCGTCTGCATGCACAGCCTGCAAAACGGTCCGGCCACTAAAGCGCACAGAATTTGTGCCTGTATCTCAATTTCCTTATTGTCAACTGTGATAGTTATAATTGCTGTCGAGGTCAGTGTAATTTACTGTCCATCTGTCATTAACCTGACCTCACGGGTGGATGTGACTGCCATGCAGATATTGTTTGGGGACTGGGAGTGGCGAGTGATAGAAATTTTGCGGCGCAGATTTGCCCCAGCCACTTTCCTCTTTAATTGGCACGTATTTGTCTATGCATAGAGTGGAACTGTAGCCCTTTGCCGCAGACTGAGAGGAGGGGTTATTGTTAGAATTTAGATGGTTTCGCTACAGCTGAACCTTTTTCTCTCACTTGAATCTGGTGTTTTAATTTCTGTTTCCTAGGTTGATTTTTTCCTTTCCGTTCTGACACTAATTATGCCAGGCGCATTGGGAGCGGTTGCTGCTGAGAGGTACCCAGCTAAGTGTTAAGAAAGGTTTTAAAAACAGACTGAACTCTTTCTTAATGAGGCTCAATCGTGCTCTCCTCCGGGTGGTTTTGTTTTGCTGATCTGTCAGTTTTTCGAGGATTTAATTGCACTTTTTTCATATTAGTCTTTGAAATGGGGCTAAGCAGCTTTCTGTAAAATAAAATATAAAAAAGGAGAGATGTTACTGGCTCTCCTATTTTCTTTCTTTGCTTTCATCACTCTAGGATCATCATCTGCCACTGACTCCTGGGACCCAACAGTAGTAAAGAACAAAATTTATGAGAGCAGCAAGAGAAATGGCAGGCTAGATCGCTATGGCAGCTCCAAAATTGCAAACCCTTGCAGGCAATTTTCTCTGCCTCTCTGCTCCTCAGTCTGGCTCCTGTCATGTCGCTGCTCATGCTAATCCTAGAAGACCTTCCAAATGTTTATTTTGGAGGAAAAAGTAGGAGGCGAAGGAGGGACAAGGAGCACCAAAGTGGCTTGTCCAGTGTGGCTCATTTCCTGCAGAAATGACACAAAAATGATTCAGAACTGATCAGACTGTGAAGCTCTGAAACAAGAGTCAGGGACTCCCAGAGCAGTGGGGATTGTCAGGGACCTCTGTGGCCGCCCAGCCCAGCCCGAGGCTCAAAGCCAGACCAGTAACACCAGTTGGCCAGGACCATCTCCACTGGGGTCTAGAGCATCTCCCGAGGATGGAGACTCCCCAGGTCTGTGGGCTCCAGCTCCTCGAGAGCCAGGATCCAAGGGAAGGGATGCAAAGTAGCTGATGTTGGGATGGGAAGAGGCAGGAAGAGAAGGAGGCGGATGGATCCGTGATGCTATTAGCTTTATGGCATAGAAAAACATGTTTGAAGCAATCAGCATGGAATTCTTAATTGCTTCACTTACTTCTGCTCTCCTCGTGGGACAGATTGTACAAATGCGAGAGCTGCCAGGACCCTCGTGTTAGCGCACTGTCCCTGCTGTACACACTATTTTTAACTAGTGCTTTGTTTTGCAAAGATGCACAAAGCTGCTGGGTTTTTTTTCCAAGGATGCTAGTAAACGGCAGAGGCAGTAAGAGCTTTCTGATCCGCCTGACAATGACTCTGCTTTCTTAGCCTGCAGTTCAGTTTTCCTTCTCTTTGCATTTACATTTTCTTGATTCCACTTTCTCTTCCTTTCTTTCAGCTTCGGTTCTCTCCCTCCATCTTTCTTTTTCATTTTTATCCCTTAAATGTTTAAGTCTCCTTCCTTCTAGTCTCAGCCTAACCAAAATCCCATTTTCTTTTCTTTGTTCAGATGTGTGCCTTCCTTCCTCTTTTAGTTTCCAGCCCACCTCTCATGAGGATGTAAAATCCAGGAACCAGATCTTTGAGATTTCAAAATAAAATAAAAGTAAACTCTGCTTTAAAAACACTTTAGTAGGAAAGCCAGGCTAATTGTAAATCAATGAGTCTTAAAATGCAGCATTGATCTCCAGTTAGAAGTTTGAAGGGGAAAGCAGTAATTACTGCACTGAAGGTAGATTTTTTTCTCTTAGTAAGTTCTGGGCAGAAGGAAGGCTCATTAGGGCAGCACTTTGGAATCTGAGTAATTAGTTTAAAAAGTACTTTTGTGGTGTTATTCCCATGGCTAGAAATTATCAGAGTCTTCACAGATTTATAGTGGAGCTCTGATAAAGTTTGATTTATTATTGTGTTTGGCGGGGAAGATCCTTCCTACATAATCACCTGGGTGAAGCTCTGCAGCGGGGATTAGTCTGGGAAGGATCACTGTGGGCGCTCAGGGCAGCGGTGCTGGTGGGTCGCCCCGGCTTTCTGGTGGAGCTGTGCCGCACCGCTGGTGTCCTGCCAGCCAAACAGCACCGTGCCCGCGGCAAGTGGCTCCTGCGCGGCTCCTACGTTTGTGTAGCTGTGTGCTCAGGTTTGGTTTCTTGACTTGCCATGTCTCCTCTGTGGCTGCCGTCCTTGTGCTCCCCTGCTGCAGTGACTGTGTCTCGCGTGGTCCCCACTGTCCTGCCCATGCCACTCACCCGTGGGCCCCGCTGTGGGGAGCGCAGGCGGGGTGCTGAGCTGAGCAGGGTGGGGAGCGTGCGGCTGCTGGCAGTGGGGACCCTGTGTGAGCCGTGCTGTG
>NW_010305939.1:0-14342 GCF_000700745.2 Antrostomus carolinensis
AATAACTGTATCCTGGGCTGCATCAAGAGAAGCGTGTCCAGCAGGTGGAGGGAGGTGATTCTACCCCTCTACTCCGCTCTCGTAAGGCCCTACCTGGAGTGCTGTGTCCAGTTCTGGGGCTCCCAACATAAGAAGGACATGGACTTACTGGATTGAGTCCAGAGGAGGGCCATGAGGATGATCCGAGGGCTGGAGCACCTCTCCTATGAGGACAGGCTGAGAGAGTTGGGGCTGTTCAGCCTGGAGAAGAGAAGGCTCCAGGGAGATCTTATAGCGGCCTCCCAGTACCTGAAGGGGCCTACAAGAAAGCTGGGGAGGGACTTTTTACAAGGGCAGGTAGTGATGGGATGAGGGGTAATGGCTTTAAACTGGAAGAGGGGAGGTTTAGATTAGATATTAGGAAGAAGTTCTTTACTGTGAGGGTGGTCAGACACTGGAACAGGTTGCCCAAGGAAGTTGTGGATGCCCCCTCCCTGGAAGTGTTCAAGGCCAGGTTGGATGAGGCTTTGAGCAACCTGATCTAGTGGAAGGTGTCCCTGCTCATGGCAAGGGGGTTGGAACTAGAAAATCCTTAAGGTTCCTTCCAACCCAAACCACTCCACGATTCTACGGTTCTGTGATTTTCAATGGAATGCAAACAGCGAGCAGTGAAATAGCACTGGTGTGCACAGGTCCTTTGTGCTGTTTTCCAGGTGGCTGGAGCCTGTCTGGCCAACAAGGGGTCCCCTGGCTTAATAAGAAGAACTCAGGACCAGCCCTGAAGGTGCCTTCATCCAACTCTCCCCCCCCTGGGCATCTCAGAAAAAATTCACTATCCCTACCCCAGCAAATAAATAACAATATTTAAGGTCTTGCCCACTTCACTCTTTAAAAAGGTCTGAAATCCAAAGCATGTGGATTAAAACACATGTGGTAAAACATGGAACATTCTATTACATGAGAGGGTATTTCAGCTGCTGCGGTGCACAGAGCAAAGTGCAGATTTCAGTGATGCTGATACAGAAGAGATGATCTCTTCTGTGTGCTTCACTCAGCTCTTTGACAACTTTTGTTCTCTGTAGAAAATGTTCATATGTACTCTGGAAAAAGACTTCTGTTAAAAAGAGGTGAGCTTACAGTAGCAAACAGTGACGAGATCATCAACCAAAATCAATTAATGCAGCTTCACTGAAAACAGTAATTTGTATAATTCACACTAGTTAGATTATTAGCCAGCTTTTTTAAAATTCAGCATCTCCCAAGTTTCACAGTGGGAAGAACTCCCACACAGATCTGGAATGTTAATAACCAGCTCTACAAGTCACTTACACAGTTCTGAAGCACTACAAATATCACAGCTCTCAGCAAGATGCCACAAACTGGACCGCACGCTTCAGTGACCTTTCCCTGATGTCAACTGTACATCACATCATCAGAAAAGGAGCCTCTTGAGTATCAGGCTTAAAATCTCTTTACACTAGGTGGAGCTGGTGGTCTAAAAGTGAAGCCAGCAGCTTCCTAATTAACTGCAGTTTGGGCTAATGTGTGCAGGCAGGACTCAACTACTTTTCTTTTTTTCTTAAGAATGAAGTCACTCAAAAATCAACAAAAAGGGGGTCGTTGTGAACAGCACATCGAGTAGGCTGTCCCCTCTCATACACATTGTACACAATGATACTCCATCCAAACCTTCCACTAAAACTGTTGCCAAGGCTCACCTTCAATTAGTGGAACTCACCAACTATTTCTGACTGGAGCATGAACCCATGTTAAGGTCAATCAGTGGGCTTTAACAGGTTTTGCGTCAGTCTCTCCATGTACATATTACTGATGGAATAATCCCTTCCACACCACCAGGTTTTGAGATCAGCCTGAACAGTTATGCAAATGTTATTTTTCATATTTCATGTGCTTTCATGTCCCATGTGTTTCATGTTATTATTGTTATGCCTTGGTGGTAGGACAAATCCTTAAACAACTAAAGATGGAGAAGCATAGAAAAGTCATGCATCCCTCAGCTTTTTGAATACCTCATAGAAGTGATTTCTAATGTTTACTGAAGAAGTCTTTTTCTGAGCACAAACATAAAGTATGAACTCTTCTCTGTCAGACAGAATGCTATTTTAAATATTTGGGTGTGTTTCCATGGGGACAGAGATTTAACCCATATATTTATCAGTTTCCTTCTCTTCTTCTTTTGTGATATTCAAGATAACCATACATCTCAACCACATCTGCAGAAAGCTATTCAAAAAAGTAAGTTTCTGCAGGTAGGAGGAAAACTACAGAAATCATGGTTGCAGTAATAGGAACAATGAAAATGACACCTCCCTGTAGTACTCTTAAAACATGTTCATGTTTTAAGCAAAACAGACTTCAATTATATGGCTATTTTTTTTTCCACTGATGAGAAAAATAACTGACCTAAAACTACAATGATGGATGAATCCAGATGATATTTGTTAGACTACAGCTGGTGTAATTACAGGCAGAATTTATCCTCTACAGTTTACTTTTCAGACAGATTGTCTACATATGTCTTGGAAACAACAGTCTTGTATGAAATACTCACTCTTTCTCCACCGAGTCCTGGAAAGCCATTGATGCCAGGCAGTCCCTATGAAGGCACAGCAAGATTAGCAAAATAAAGTGACATCCTAACATCCTAATGGTTAAGAACCACTATTATTTCCTAGATAAAATAAATCTGATAGCTTGAAACTCTAACACTAACATAATTCAGACATTTTTTCAGTGAGATCCATGTACGGTGCAAACAGAACAGGTCTGAAATCTAATCTGGTGTTTGATTTTTATCTCTTAATTAATACATTGTAGATTGACCATGGAGATTTTAAAGATGGATGAGATTTTTTTTAAATGTGTGCTGAGTACTGTTCTCACTTTGTTTAAGCACTTTAGAAGCACTCCCCCCAAAAAAAACATCCATAGATGCTACAAGGTAGTAGTATTTAAATTAGCTTTTTTTCTGAGTTCACAAGTAACTGAAGCCAAACTCATTTTTGTTAAACATGGCCTGAAGAGAGCTATAAAATACAGCCTGTGCTGAGGACCAGGACAGTAGCTGTGGTTAGTGAGCACAGCTTTAGGTAAGGGATGCACAAGGCTTCCCAAAGATGGGACAGGCATACCTGTGAGTCCTGCGGGGCCCTCCTCCCACTACCATTTCAAAATGGCTGTTTTGCTTTCCTATATTAGGCAGTTCAGAGCTGGCCACAACCTGGCGAGCTGAAGAACTACCATTTCTATAGTTTGTTAATCTGTGTTTTGTTCCTGAAGGCAAACTCTTAGCTTGGATTTGTACTTTCAGCTGGGTGAATTTTACCTTTAATGAGTGACTCACCCTTTGCCCTGGGAAGCCCATTACCCCTTCTTCACCTTTTTCACGACCATAGAGGACACCCTAGGAAACATCGCAAGTCAGATCAACATATTTCTTCATTATGTGCAAAAAAATTGTAACACTGTTTTACAGAAGCTAAACAGGAAGAAAACATCATCGTAACGCATGAAGGATCTAATAATAGTTGCATGTGAAAGAACTGTTGTCCTTAAAATTAAGTGTAATATGCTCGTTTCATTACAACAGCAGGAGCAGGCCATTAGGGAGAGGACAAGGTTTCCCTCCTATCATCTCCTCCTTTATTTCTTCTGTGGCTGCAACTCTGAAGAAAAGCTAAAACAAATGTTCAGCCATACAACCAGTTAAGCAACTCAGCTTATGCCCAAACTGTAACTTCAGAGTGCTATTTGGTAAACACAGGCATGCTGCTCTCCATCCTACTACCAAAAAAAAAAAAGAGAGAAACACATATCCTCTTTAGCTACATCATCATAAAATCTACACTTTTTCTAATGTAGTTAACAAAATTCTACATGTGTAAAATCTGACCAACAGCTGAAGAACTGGCTAACAACTGCACACAGAGGGCATCAGTGCTCACACTGCAACCTTCTCCCATAACTTTGTGGAGAAGCTTGACCAGACCATCTGAGAAAATAAAGCTCTGCAAAATGCTCAGTGAGGCATCTCCAATTGGTAAAGATTGCATTTTAAACCACTCTGGGAAGTAAAAAGGAACCACTCGATGGCAAAGCTATTTAGACAGTCTAGAGATTGCCTGTGAGTTAACTAAACCACATTCAGTCAAGCCTGGCTGACAGCTCTGAATGATATAGTAACACATGGGATTACTGTCCACTTACTCAACAGACTTAATGAACAATGAAACCAGAAGTCTGTATGTGCTGGAGAGTAGACTGAAAAGGATTCAGAAAATTTCCATATACTCTTATTTCATGAAATTTAGTGGAGTTTTTAATATGGATCAGCAGATCAGCAGCAGTAAAGAGATTTATTAATATTTAAAGTTAAAATGAAAAAATATGTGAGGGAAAACCTTATTTTGGTATACAAAAAAGAGAACAACTGATTGCACTGTAGAGTTAATACATGTCATGTTGTTCAGTTTTTCTAAAGCATCACAGCTGGTGTCTCTGCTTATGTTGCTCCGTATCTATATTGCATCATTTCAATTAAGAATGTACTAGTATTAACTCCGACATTACTATCTGTCTTTGCTCTTCACTTGACTTACTGGAATTCCAGCTTCCCCTTTCTGTCCAGGATCTCCTCTTTCACCCTAACAACAAAGAAAAAGTATTCAGATATGTTAGGCATTCCTATTTACATTTCAATAACTTTTCTACAACACAAAGTGACAAATGTTTATCAAGAGAAAAAACATCACTCTTATGTTGTTCTTTATTCACACACTTGTCATATGAAATACATGCTTTAATAAGAAGTTTTTAAAGTTCCTTTTTAAAAAGAATTTGATAATTTTTCTGAAAAGGTTTCTAGAAATGTGAACACCCCGGGTTGTTTCCAGGCTTGTATATGAGGTATCTGGGTGGTGAGTGCCTGAGTAACGCCTATAAACAAATGCACTTTGTCCCAATTTAACCTACTGTTTATCTATGAATTGCCTGATCAAAAAGTACGAGTTCCTGTTAGGATGAGATAAATCACAGACTAAAGTCTACTCCAGTATTTTGATGATATTTCCATTTAATATAAAGGCTCTCCAGATAACTAGCTCATATGCAGACAACTCTGCTTGGTCACGGAAATCCCAATATGTATGTTACTTAATGCAAACTGCAGACTGTCAAAGGCATTTTTAGATCTTCCAGAATCATATCAATTTGCTTAGCCTGCTACAGAAATTGCACGAGCCCCATGAACTTTCTAATTTCAAATTTGGGATGAAAAACTGCCAGTTTGGAGGTTGGTATCTGATATAGAACATATGCATACAGGGTATCAGTACCTCTGCTTCCAGCAAGAAGCAATAGATGAGAATAAACTGCATCCTGCTGTTGAGAATTTCTCCAATATGTATGAAGAAGCCTTAACTGTAAGTATACAAGTATGCATATATACCATATAGACAAGTTATATAAACAAACACAATGATACAGACAGCTTCCCTAAAGATACACTTCCTACAGGAAGAAAATTTCAATAACTGTTACCAAAAAAAAGTATTGAATGATTTATCAGCAGGTATTTCTCCTTATAAAAATGACAAAAAGATGTGAGTTATGGCCAGTAGTTGCATACTTAAACAAAAATAAAAAGTTTGCCTAAGGCACCTCTAGTCTGTGGGAAGTGCCTTCTGAATTACTTTAGCCACCATAGTTTCAATAAATACTTCATGATCCAGTCTATGGGAAAGTAGCAGATTTCTCTTTCGATATACTGAAGTCTGCTAAGTACTATCTGTAAAAGCGTATTTGTAAAATATTTTAGTTTTGGGACTGCAAAGCTCTTAGTTCCTCGTGTATTTTGGCAAAAATACCCTGTAGTTACCTTGTGTTTGTCAGAGGGGACACCCATCAGTTCTCTTGTAGGAAGCCCAGGTGGACCTGGAGGACCCGGGGGGCCCTGCAAGTAAAGCAGAAGGGTACATTTAATAACAGTTATAATATCTTGTCAAGCTGCTGATCAGCACAGGGTCTAAGGAACTGCAACAAAAGGAGAAACACAGATCTGTCCCTGCTTGGGTATGATTCTAAACCTCTGAATAAATTGATGGCAAGACAAATTTATTTTGTGCAACATACAGCAATACTTGTTCTTGCCCTGCATGTTTCCGGAATGACTGTTAAAATTATTGCTTTATATAAAGTGGTATGGCTCTATAAATTTCAGAAGTGTTACCTCTGTGTTGGGGTAAAAGAGGTCACAGCTAGACCTAGACACGTAGAAGTTAGTTCATTTACGACACTCCTTATGGAGATTATAATTACTTTCAAAGCCATACGTGTTTGTTTTTCTCTTGTAATTATGTAATGCAATTGCAAATTAAAAGAGTATTTAAAATAGATTCCTTTATAAATAGCAAATAACATCAACCTGTCCTTTAATAGTGATATTAATTCATGAGTTTTCCTTTACCTGTTCACCTTTTTCTCCATAGAAGCCAAGGCCCCTGTTGCCCTGTAAAAACAATAGGTCAAGACTTACTAAGTGTATGACTCAGTTTTCTAATGCAAAATTCAAATTTAAAGATGCTTAAAGGCCTTTTCAGGCTTACAAGTCTGCAGAACACCACTGAAGAACTGCAATAAAATAATAGCCTAGGTTTACCTCAAAGTATTTTTATACATTTAAAATTATTTTTATAGACCTAAACATTCAGAAAGACAACTCTAATTAAAATCTCATGCTACCAGTGCTTTTTACAACAGACTTTGAGTCATTCACTGACTAATGTAATGAAAAAATCAAGCATTTCTTTTGCAAGTTTTTTACCAGCACTGAATGTTAAATAAAAATACCTAAATGGCCTGGAATAATAAACTCATATGTTTTTTCTGCTGAGATATAACTGAATATTGTAAAGATTGCAAGGATTCTCTGTTCATGGGAAGCTACTGTGACTACAGTAGCAAATTAAATCTGGTTCCAGACTTGGTTTAATCTTTTCAAGGTAGGTGATCCCAGTATAACATTAACTTCTTGTGGTATGCAGCCAACACAGAAGGTCTTGCGCTACACAGCCTTTGGTACAGCCTGTGGTTCTCTACTGCCTTCAAGTGGGTCTTGGAGAAACCTCAGTGACACAAAATCGACATCAACAACTCTGACACAAAGACTTACTTGTGGTCCTTGTGGTCCTGGGGGCCCTGGTGGTCCCTAGGGAAACACAATAGGGGAGAGCAAGTTACTTGTTGCTTTTTAATCAATGCAAGCAGGAGGTCCATTACTTTATGTCTGAAATACAAGTGTATATTTAGAAGGCAAAAAATTCCTCACCATTCAATGTGCTATCCTCACTATATTAGCTGTGTTTACTGTTCTGAAAAATACCCTCCTAAGTCACACTGTAATCTTTCCTAAGAGAATAACAGTCTCCCACCTTGGACTGAATGAAATCTCATTTTTATTTCAAGTAATAAGAACTTGTGCTTTTGGATCCTGACTTAGTAATGCTTTAAGCTCATACCTAAAGTTAAAAACATCATTAAATGCTTCACTGGACTGCTGCTGTGGTACTGTACCCGTCTGTAAAGGGAGCTGAACTACCATGTATACCTCAGATTACCTATTTGGTATTGTACAGAATGAAATCAAAGAAAGATGGTGGGAAATGAAATTATAACAGGAAAAAAAGGTGCCAGAGTCTTACAAGAAGAGCAGCAGGAAAGCCATTACTTGGAGACACAACTTGTCTCAGCTATAGTGGTGAACAGGCTCCAAAGGGCTCTACACATTAACAGCTCTGTCAAAGACAGGAAATGTGGGGTGAATAAGAAGCGTGAGCTGTTTAGAGGAGAAGATGGTGAACAAGAGGCATAGAAAGGAGAGAGAGCTGCAGCTGGAACCATCCACCTTATGAGCCCTGAAGGGGATGTAACTGGGTTATGCAAAATCCTGGCTTATATCAGAAACAGTGTGGCCAATAGGACTAGGGAAGTGATTGTCCCCCTGTACTCAGCACTAGTGAGGCTGCATCTTGAGTCCTGTGTTCAGCTGTGGGCCCCTTACAGACACTGAGGTGTGGAGCGTGTCCAAAGGACAACAAAGCTGGTGAAGGGTCTAGAGCACAAGTCTTATGAGGAGCGGCTGAAGGATCTGGGGCTGTTTAGCCTGGAGAAAAGGAGGCTGAAGGGAGACCTTATCGCTCTCTACCCAAAAGGAGGGTGTAGAGAGGTGGGGGTCCATCTGTTCAACCAAGTAACAAGTGATACGACAAGAGGAAACGATCTCAAATCACACTAGGAGAGGTTTAGTTTGGCTCTTAGGAAAAATTTCTTCACCAAAAGAAATTGGAACAGGTTGCCCAGGGAAGTGGTTGAGGCACCATCCCTGTAGATGTGGTGTTTAGGGACAGGGTTAGTGGTGGACTTGGCAGTGTTAAGTTTATGGTTGGACTCTCTGATCTTAAAGGTCTTTTCCAAGCAAAACAGTTATATGATTCTACGGGGCTTAGAAAATGTATGGTTCATAGCACTCCTAACATCCAAGACAGAGCCCTGGGAATATGAGTCATTGCAGGTTGGGCCCCTGTGTGAAGGTCATGAACTCTGTGGGTTCACTCTAGAGAAAGGGTATGTAAAGGTCTGAGGATACGTCCCTTCAGGATGACCAGAGGAGAAAGACAAGGTGCAGCTTACTCCAGATGATAAAACAGCCCAGTGCAGAAAATTAACTTTGGAAAGGCTTATCATGCTGTGGATTTAGTCCTATACATATTCTGGGTTTTTTGAGGGGGGTGTCCCTGAAAACAGCTGTGAAAGCTGTGTGTAAGAAGCCCTGAATTACTTTTTTTTCCTCTCAAATCAGTGATATACAGCAGGTCTAAAGTGAATTTTGATAAAACAAACAAAAAAGCAGATGTTACACAGTTGTCTTACAGGAAAATAAAGCAAGCCTAAAGAAAATGAAATATATTGAATTTCAACATCTGCTTCTCACCTGTAAAACTATTAACCATGGTAATAAAAAATGTAGAAAATGGTATCTGGAGAGAACACAATCTTCCCAAAGAACTATTCATTAACAGTTGTCAACATCAATGCTATAAATGTTGATTTTGGAAAAAATGACTGAAAAATAGTTTAAAAATAAAATTGTATTCTAAATACTAATGAAGAATGTTATCTATTCAATCTCCTATGGGAAGTGTGGAGACCTAATATACATATCCTTTATGAAAGAGAACAGAAAAGAGAACATATTTAGGTCCTGGTATCTTTGATAACTCAGTATATGGGGATGCAGACTGGACAGCATTGAATAATCTTTACAAACAAGACTCTTTCAAGGAAGTTAAAGAATTACAATATAAATAAAAAGCCTGTGGCAATACAGGGTGAAAAAAACCTATACCTATTCTTGCAATATTCATCCTTGTAGAATCAGTGTCTCGCAGTGCTTTTTAAAAGGTTTTGCATCCAAGGACACCTCCTTGCTTTTTCTAACCTTTTTTTCCTATTCATTTGCTAGGTTACAATCCAACATAATGGAACTTGCTGAGATAATTCTTCTGTTAGGTTAATTTTGACAGAACATATTTTAAATATACTTACTGGTCTTCCTCGCTCTCCTCTGGGACCAACAGGTCCTTGAATACCCAGTGCACCCGGAGGTCCCTTTAAATAAAAAAAACCCCAACCATGAATTAATGTTGTTTTGATATCAATTACTACTAACACTTTATCACATTCGCTGCAATACTACTTACTTGAAAACCATTGAACCCTGGATCCCCAGGTTCCCCCTAAAAAAACCAAAGAAGTAAAAAATACAATAAATACTATAAACAAAATTCAATAAAATCTTTTTCTCACTCATTATTTTTTTTCTCATTCCAAAAACTAATCGTAGCATACAATGCCACACAAACCCTTACATACAAATGCATTCAATACAGGTGTTGAGATAACCGCATGTAAGTCACACGGATTTTGTACTTTCTATATATCGTGTAGTTGCATGCAGTAGGAGGGAACAAAGTTGACTGGCAAAGTTATGGATCCAAACTACAAGGCTGAAATGGACACCAGACCACGCTTAATTCTGTTTCGAAAAATCCTATCTAGCCAGTGGCTTAATTAGGCTTAGGCTTAATTAGGACTATAACCTTAGCTGAAATGTGCAAGCTCATTTTTCATGAGTTGCATGGGAATTACCGAATCATTTTGATTCTCTTCTGAGTCACTAAAAGTATTTGGAACATACTGTTTTCAGTGACCACATATTTTAACTGCAGTACATGTTGAAATGTTTTTGGAAATTGGATCCAAAAATGTTCTAGTGTAAAGACCTTCCAATACCCATAAATAATGTGGTATTCAGTCCAGACACCTTTAATCATTTTGAATAGCATCCTAACTTTCTAGTTAATTTCAGTTTACTTAACAGAATAATTTGTGGAACTGAGTACTTTCTGAAATGAGCACAGGTGTCAATATTCGTCCTTGGCCACAATATACTTGAGCATTTTTTAATAATTCTTTAATCATTCCTAATTACTAATGAGTGCAGATTTAAAGAGTTTCTGAAAGGAAAAGGAGATTCCATTAAAAAATACAGGCAACTTACAAATATGTCAACAGAAAAACCTATTTTGGCACTCATCACTGGCACAAATGTGTACATAAACAATGTCAGCAGATCCCTTCTGTGTTGAGTACAGCTCAGATGTAGCTTTGTACATAAATTTGTCACAACTTTAACAGCATATGCCACCCCTTACCTTTATCTGATACATTCAAATTATACAAGACTACATACATATATATATAAGAAAAAGTTACAAGTGATTACAAAACAAATTTTAAGAATGAGATACACTAAAAGCACCCATAGGAATAGTAAATAACTAAATAATATATTTAATTATATTTTATCCAAAGTCAAACAAACTCCTGCATGAATATTACACAGAAAGGATGCTAATATTAAATAAAATCATTCCATGGACGAAACTATGGCAAAGGAATGATTTTGCCATGCATGATACAAAAGTAGACATTGAATAAAGAATGTAATACTTGAACTACAACATCTCCAGTGCCTCTGCAATCCACCTGTAGGCTGGAATTCCTTGAAAATAACCGAGTGGAGATTTTGCCCTGGATATCAGATAGACTTTGCTGTAACCAGAGAAAGCAGAAGCTGCCTTGCAAAGCCTACACAGAATCGAAATGGTCCTCTTGGGATGTGTCTGTCAGAGTGCGAGATAAATTAACTCTCTATCACCTGCTTGTAAAACAGTACTGAGTATGAATAACTCACGGGAGTTACACACGTACCCTGTATCGGCTTGCGATGTCTGGTGGCAGTATATAGGGCTCCCCCTTCTGGCCCTTTGGCCCTTGGACTCCCTGAAGGTGACCAAAAATAACAGAAGTAAGCTTTCATATCATATATGTTAACACATAAACAGCTAAGAGTAACCAAAAATATTTGTTGGGGTTTTCATGAGTATATACATACTGATGTTTAGCAGCAGAGACTATGTCAAACTCTAGAAATTCATGTTTTAAAATCAAAGTGCAGACCCTCACAGTATATAAAAGAATGAATTTACGATTCTGGGGGAAGAACTCCCCATTATCTAGGAGCGGTATTATGGGGTAGCACCTCCTACCTAGAGCAGGAGCTGCAGGGCTGACAGATGCTCTGGTAAATCCAGGAGCCCCACAGTGATGATTCTACATATCACGCCACGGAAAGCCAATACATTGGCCACTGGGCAGGGAAGGGAAGGGAAAGACTACTTTCATGGGGAATTGTGAGTTTAATATTCTTTTATTGCTGTTGGATAAATGTGTAGAGGTTTTCCCGAAATAATCTCTCCACAAGACCTATGTGACAGGTATAGGTCTGGGCAGACCACCCAGCCCTGGCTGCAGTTCAATAACTAAGCATAGTGCCGTGTGTTCATTGTAAGTCTGCACAGATGCTCTGCTGGGCCAAAAGGGTGTTCCATTAAGAGATGCCCCATTCACTTCCAACACACATGTGAATGAAACTCACTTCAGCAATGATCTTAGTTTCAGGTACTCACTTACTGCCAGCTACTTACAATTGTACCAGGGAAACCAGAATGTCCAGGAGTTCCTGGGTCACCAGGATCACCTACTGTCCCATTACAGCCATCATGACCTGGCTTCCCCCTTGATCCTGGCTGCCCTGGATGACCCTGTTGAGGAAAAAAAAAAGTGTTTATCTATCCATCTGTTTCTAGTTTTCCTTTTCCTGTAGTCACACAGTATTTAGACATTCTCACATTAAGCCCGAGGCTTGGATCCATGGGAAACTATGATTTTCAAAGACAGAAACAGACAGTGCCTTTTTTTAATATAGCTGCAGCTTGAACCAGATGCCCCAGACAGCATGAAAAAATGAGTAGTGAAGGACCTTTCAGAAAGGGTAAGAAAGCTATGTTCAATGCAGGCTCTGTTAGGCAGAGAAATAAGCCAGATGAGGCTGCTGCCCAGGGAACCACCAAGAACGGGGATCGTTAAGCATTTCAGTGCTTCACACTGGAAGAGTGGGAAGAAAGGTTCTTCACTGGCTTTGAACAGCTTTCAAGCTGGGAAAAAAATAAGAGATGCTTTTGGAGCTAGGCTGAGTGTTGTGATGAGGTTGTATGGAAGAAAACAGCAGGGCTCAAAGCAAGGGAGCTGAGGGCACTGCAGAACCTCCACACAGAGCCTCTGAAAAATTCTTCCTGTCTCAAACCGGATTTCCACTGCTGTACCTACATTCACCTTAATTGCTGTTGCTTCTGGTTTGTATTGAGGCTGATGAGAAGCAAATCTGCCCTTGAGCAGCTCTTTCTTCCACGGGGCTCAGACAGAAAAACCAGAAACTAACATAAAGCATTTCTCCTTTCTCCTCTATCTAGAGCAAGAGTTTTCTCTTTGCTTCTGCTCCCTTGCTTAGAAGAAAAAGAAATCTGTCCATGTCCTTACGGAGCTCCATTGAGTATTGGCATTCCTCACCCCAGAAGAGATTCGGGCTTGTCAACATCCTCTCTTGGCCTCCAGCCCCACATCCTAGCACTGTGCCATTACAGTTTGTACATGTGCCTATCTGTCTGCCTTCCAATGGTCAGTGTTAAGTCTCAGTCTGAGAAAACTGTTTGGAGAACATAAGCAAGTGGCAAGGGCAGGGGAGCTTGAGGACAGGACACAATGAGCATGCAGATTCAAGTACCGTCTGAAGGCAATTATCCCTCACAGTGCAATGTGCAGAGGTCGGGAAGGCAGGGTTAAAAAAGAAAACTTGCTCAGGTAATAGATGCAGTCCAGCTATAAGAACAAGAAACATCACAGGGGAGCAATTTGCTCTCCTTCCCAGGATGTTAGAGTGCTTAGAAAAAACTCAGTATGATGTGGTGAGATGAACAAGATCCTTGGCTTCAGGAGTGTTAATAGGAATGGGAAAGAGGGTCTTCCGCTTTTCCTTTAAGAGTGAGAAAGAGGAAGAGGAGGAAGACTGTGAGAGAGAAACCTCTAAAACTCAACAGGGAGCTCTTCTGGAAACAAAAAAGGGTGAAAGCAGAGTGGATGTAGATGCGTGGGCTGCAGAGCGGGGCCCCGATGTCAGGGAGCACTACAAAGGAAACTCAAGCCTGGGAACTCTGTCCAGGGATTCCAGTGACTCAGATTTCTTTGTTATTTTATGACACAAGATGTAAAGAAGTGTAAGCTGGGAAAATACTGTGCTGTGAACTTTACCCAGTTTTCCTCTTTGAATGTTTCAGTTTCATGGACCTGGTCAATTTGTTCAAAGTTTGACACTGTTTAGTGTTCAGTAAATTTTTTAAGACTATCATCTCAAGCATGCCATATGAACTATAAAGCAAATAACAATGGGTAGTATTCTTAAAATCATTGGTCTTTCTATGGGCTTTGCAACTGAAATAATTAAGAAACGACCCACTGGTGTTCTTTGCTCACAAGCTTAAGAGACGTGAAGTACTTATCTCACAGCTTTTTCCTACAAAAGAACTACTTACTCAGCTGGGTAACCTCCAGGGACACAGGAAATTTCCATCCTTTCTTGTCCCCTTTACAAAGAGATTTCTCCATAGGAGTAAATGGACCTTAATTATCTGAGGGAATGAGAAGGAGTACCTCTGCTCTCTTGTTGTCTACAGTTCCACTCACTTCAACCAATGCCCTTAGCTTAAAAGTGTGTACGTGGCTGATGCAGAATTTAGCACAGAGATTTTAATTAAAGTACAAAGGCTTAAAAATAGCCTGCAATACTTGCAGTTGGTGATTTCTTTAAGATGAGGTAACCGGCTACTTAC
>NW_010305939.1:14373-30166 GCF_000700745.2 Antrostomus carolinensis
TCTTTGCCCCTAGAGTGAAACAGCACAATTAAAATGATGTTCTACCCAGTATTTTGCTCATTAGCTAAAATATCTGATACTGGAAAGTTACCATTTCTCCTTTGGGTCCACTTATTCCTGGATATCCTCTTTCACCTTTGTGACCTTTGGGACCTTGCACTCCTGGGATCCCCATCAATCCTGGTGGTCCAGTGAATCCCTGTGATCCAAGGAGTCCGGGCTGACCCTGATAAAAATAATAAAAAGCATTTGTTTAGGAACAGTTGTGATGCATGAAGCTGGATTAGTTATCACTGCTGCAATGGAGTCAATCTTTGGAAGAGAAAATAAACACAGAATCTCTTTCCGTTTCAGTAGGCGAGACTCTTTGATGAACGTCATCTGGAAACACCACGCAGAGAAATTCCAGCAACAGCGATCACACTGTGCGTGACGAAATCAATACACAGAGATTAACACTTGAATCAATACTCAGTACTTGAATATTCCCTGCTACTCTATGAAAAAAGCGTTTTCTTTGGAATAAGGCTTCTCAAGAGTGATTCTCACTGACCTACAACATAATCAATTACACTCCAAGGAAGTAAAATATGTTTAATGGTGCAATCTGCTTAGTGCCTGCATTTTTTTACAAATGGAGTCTGATATTTATGCCTCTTTGGGGATGATGTTTCTATTTAGCAGTGGGACCTGAAAATGATTAGACATGCATGCATCCACACAGGTTTAAGAGTTGCACGCAGGGCTCCTTTGTTATTCTCCCTTCCAGTGCTGGTTCAGCTCTTTAGGCCACTTCAGACATTGTTTAAAAATAATCCCCTGTTGACTGCCAACATCAGAAGGCTCAACAAGGGAAAAAAAATCATTTTGAAATGACACAATGGTGGTTTAAGTAATGGGTTGTGACAGTATGTCTGAGATGTGTGAACCAAGGTATTTGAAAGCTGTTCCAGACATAGTGTCACTGAAGACACATATGTTTTGCGTGCTCTACAGTAGTCAGCATATTAATGACACTAATAGTAAATAGCTGCAATCTTTTCTGGAGAAATATGCTTCAATGGTGCAAAGCACCATTACCAAGATATTCTAATTAAGACAATTCTAATGCAAATATTTTTAAAATGCAATCAGATTTTTCACAGACCAGTCTGCAATAGCATCAATATCTCACAAAGCAAGAATTACTGCAAAACATGAACAAACCGATATATATTTATACAAACAAGCTGACAAAAAAAAATAACACCTTATTTTAGTATAACATACTTACAGTCTCGCCCATACCTGGAAGGAAAGAGCTAGAAGATGAATGCAATCCCTGTCTAAAAAGGATAAAAGTTAAATTTCACTTAATGCCATTGAGGTGAGAGGAATGAAGGAGGGCAGTGTGGGGACTTGAAGAACCTGAAGATATCCTCTTTTCTTTTCAAGAAGTTGTAGTAAAGATACTCGACAATGCCTTATTGATTTTAGGCAAACTTTATTTTATTCTCATAATGAAGGACAGGCCCATTCGTGACACACTTCAAAACCTCATTGTCAGCTATCTATCTATAATTAACATTTACTTCTGCTACAGTTGTCTTAATATTGCAAATCCAAAACCAAACACTATGACTGAAATGTAGCTTACTTCTAGTTTTAAAAACAAATCAATTTTCCATGCTGCTTTCATGGAAAATGGCTGTGACAACAGCTGGAGTAGGTTTTTGTATTGTAAATCCTATTGTACTGTATCAATGAGTCCATACTGAAAAAATGACATAACCAAACAAAGTACAAAACTCAGTACAATTTTTTTTCTTGGATGAAGACTAGGAATAAGCCAGTATGAAGAATAAATGACATGTAGTTCCTTGGGACAAGCCACCAGGATAGATCTCTTATGATACAGATCTTTTGCAGCAGATTTCAGATTTTTAAAGATCAGTAAATCTCTAAAAGTTATCCTATGGAGGTGCAAATCCTTTTCTAGTCAGATTCACAGCAGACATACTTTTCTCAATTACCTGACTCAAATGGAAAAATGCTGATTAGAAGCACTAGAACAATTATTTAAAACTGAACCAAAATTCATCCGTGTGAGCTCCAAGATCGGGAAAAGAAGTCTTTTCTGACACCACTTTTTCTCGACTTTTCTTACCTACTATGGCTCAAAATTTAAGTACAAAGTTATTAAGAGAGAGTACATACGAACAAATACCATAAAACTGCCTTTTTAGGGAAATGGGTAGATATTTCATTCATTTAAAAAAAATGCACAGTCTGTGTTCTTTATTGTTTTATTGTAAAGTAGTATCAATTCTTATGCCAATATCAATATAAACTATTTCCATCTTACTATAAAGCCTTAAAACTTCATTAAATACTTAAGCTAGCTTCTTCTTCCCCATTCACCCAAATCTGGAAAGGAAAGCTTAGAAAGGATGAAAATGCATCCCATACACCTGCAAAGAGCATAGAGAAATTACTGAAATTCAGTTATAGAGACCTGAGTTGGCTCCAGTTTCAATTTAATTTTGAGAGGTTCTGAAATGTTTCTGTTTCTTCTGCAAAGAAAAGAAAACATGGATTCTGTACACTTGAAAAGGCTGCTTCATTTTTTAAGTGTTTGAAAGCCAAAAGAAGTCAAATAAATTCCAAAAGCCACTCATCTGCCTGAGACATGCAAACCCACTCCTTAGTGCCTATCAACACTCCTTTGAGGGCAACAGGCTGTAGATGAAACACGTGTAAAACATTTAATTGTAACTTCTGATGAGATGCCAGTTATGTTCCACATTGTCAGATCTGTGCCTGGCTTTCTGCAGGGTCCACACAGGGCTGCAATACTGCAATGCTGGCATTACATGGAACAAGGTTACCCCTCTAATTCCTACACCAAATACCACCCTCCCACTTCCAGTCACATTTTCCTATCTGGTGTGGAGGAAAAGCAAAGGAATGGAAAATGAGGAAGAGAGCTGGGTAACGCAGCGCGCCTTCCCCATGCTCTCCCCATGGCTTCTTGAGGAATAGGAGTGATTTAATATTAATTGCAATAAAGATAAGAGAATTTATCCTTCTGGGACCAGTTTAGCATAAGCTAAACTCAGAGCTGGGGAAGTACTTAATATCATGACAACGTTTCTATAATTCTTCAGCCAATTAGTACCTTGGCTTGTTAACTGAATTAACTTTGTTAACCTTCTTTTAAGCAGACTTGTCAGCTTTTACTCTGCTTTCTTTATGTTAGATCTTTTGTTGAACAAGTGTGTCCCTTTTTCATTAGCAAATGACCTAAGAACATCCACTCTTTTGCAAAGGTCATTGGGGAGATTTAAGCAAAGACAATCAATTTGAAAGGTTTAGTCAAATAAAGCATGACTCAATTATTGGAGTCCCAAGTTCCCCTGCATGAAACATGCCACACATGGCACTGCTCTCCTTGTGCTCCTGGAGGGTCAGAAATCCTAGAAAAGTCTCCAAAGCTGTAACATTGTGTCCAGATTAAGTTTTCAGTTCAAGAAAAGAGGCGAGCCTAAGGAAACATGCTATCCCTACCCATCATATTTCAGACAACTCACAAAGTACTCTCTCTGGTGCTCCCTTTCCTTAAATGATACAGCAGTGCAGAAATGTGCTCTGGTCCATGGTGCTCTCTGGCAGAAAGCTTCTCATTTTGCTGGTGAACTGGAACTTTTCCTGAATCCAGAACACGGCACAATTAACCCATGTCACCCACTGCTAGATTCACAGGCCAGTGCTAAGAGGCTTGTACATGGTATGGTATGGCCAGCACCTTGGAGGGAGTGTGTGAAAAGAAAAGGAAAAAGTGGGCTGATGGAATATCTTTAAGAATAATAGAAGTTTTAAATTTGTTCTTATACGAAACTACCACACCTGTTCAGACAAATTACAACGCTCTCAGTGTCAGGATACATTCCTAAACAGGTAGTCCCTGCTTTGCTCTTCCTGTGACTTCAGTTGACTGGAAGAGGTCTCGCACAACTCATGTGGCTGGCTCAGCCATGTGCAAAAGCTATTTAAAGAGAGGAGCAAAGGTCAGAAATTTAGGAAGCCTGGAGGAAATCTTCCCAGAAAATATTTGCAATGTTGTATATACATAGTCGCTTGTCAAATGACGTGCATGAAAGAAAATGCTGTTGGGGTTGTGATTGAATTTAATAACTGCATTTTGCAATTAAGTCCCAGTGGACTTAAGAAGACCCTGAACAGACTTTTAAATCTGTACTGAATGTTCATGCTTTTCAGCTTGAACTTTAATTTCCAGTTCTTTTAGGATCAGTCAAATAAAAGAGATGTCATGTCGCAATACTTTCTTCCTTCTAATTTACTGTTAAATTTACAGTGTGGAAAAAAAAACTGGTAGAGGAGGGTGTGCCAATTTTGAGAGCAACCAATTGTTTGAGGCAGTATAGAAATAAAGATACAATAAATGACAGTGTCTGCTCCAAAGCTTTTAAAATACAAGAACGTCATCATGAACTGCTAAGAAACCTACCTACCAGTGTGGCAATATGAAGAAAAACTGTTGATTTGCAATGAAGAGGAGACAGAATCAGAATTACTGCAGAGCTTCACTGTCATTGACCTCATTTCTCCACATTTTATTACAGACTTCCATGTTGCAACTGCTTCTGGTATATGGAATGTGATGATTCAGTATTCCCCACACGAAAATGATCCTTTTAGGCCGTAATTTATTTAATAGTGGACAAGAAGAAAGGAGGTTAATGTCCTGACATTTAAAAAGGTCATTGGTAAAAAGGACAAGTTCACTTCCTGTGGGAAGGGTGATCTGACCATGATGGACAAGTGGGAGCTGGGAGTTTTTTGTAAGAGGGCTCAGCCTGGAACGGTTCCTGTCAGAACAGATGGGGAAAGGACGTGACAGCAAGGACCTTGATGCAATCCCACTACAGGGAGACCAGCAAGTGGAACAGAGAGCCACTCACCAGGGAATAAAATCAGTTATAAGGAAAATGAGCATCTTCTGAACTGATTAAAAGTGCTAACCCAGGAAAAGGCATCCCCGCAGTCACACAGGAAAGAAACAAGGAAAGTTTTTAAATGCAATGGTGGCAAAATGTGGAGAAAAGGGTCTCCATTTAGATGATTTAGGAAATTTGCAACTCTCTGAGGCACCTTCCATGGAGGTAGGCATAGTAACACAATTGTTGAGCCCAGCTAAAAAGCGTATGACCTTAGTGCTCCCCCCGTCCCCAGAAATATAAACTACAAGGAACAACCTCAAGAACCCTGCTGTGGCACACTGAGTCAGACTGAGATGGGTATATCACCTGGCATTTCTCCTAGAGTTTAAATCCAGGAGTTTATGGATTTAATGTATTAGAGGGGAAAATGTAAGGGAAGGGTTTAGGGTTTCAGCTCCAGGCAGTGCACACTGTGCCAGAAATACTTCAGCTATGGGGCTGCACAGCTTTGGGCTGAGAGGCAGAGAAAAGCAGACACATGGACTATCCTGCTGCTATTGCTCAACTACTCCATTTCAAGTCAGCGACTGCTTCTGGTGGTCCCAGGCTGCCCAGTATGGACAGATCTCCACAGAGCTCATCGCACAACGCCCTCTGACTATTTACAGAACCAATTCCAAAACAAGTTTGAGAACCTATCAGTCTTAACTGGTTATTTTTTATTATCTCTCCATGGCAGGGATACATGCATAATCTTCCTTTCCTGCCAGCTCTACGAAGATGAAATTTTTGTTTACTCACACTTCTCAGTGGCTACTGGAATAAAACAAATTTAAAACACCTTGCTTTCAAAGCTTCACTGGGTACAACTTCAATCACTAGTGAGAACAACATCTACCATGATGCCAAAGACACTGGTACATTTCTACACCATACATCATTGTGTCGTACATTGATAATGTAGTTTGAACGGTTCCATCCACCTCAGCAACTCAGAGTTTTGTTTTAGCAAGATTTAAACATTTTTGCAATTCCACCTGGGAAAAGTAGGTCAAAACAATCTGTGGAATGATAGAAAATATAAATACATAGGGCAAAACATAATTAATGCTAGCCACTGAAAAGAAAGATTATGTGAGAGGAAAAATCCTGAAGTTTGTGCAGGCTTGGTTGTTAAACATATTAGCATATCACTATGTCTCCAGGACTGTAACAGTGACTATTTTCTTAAAGATGGGTGATCAATCTCAATTTGCAGTGAGCATTTAGAAGCTCCTCACTAGATGGCACCAGCCATTGCTGCTGGACGCAGTCTGGACCACTGCAGATGCACATTTCCAGAGCATGTAACAACCTTCAGAAAATCTGATGAGGAGTTCAGGTAGGGTCAAAACATCTTTGTGCGAGGTCTAAGGCGACAAAAGCAGAAGGTTTCCTGCAAAATGTCTGGCAGTGAGATAGCTGGGAAAGTGCAAATGAAACAGTATTAAATTCATCATGCAACTGATTAGCACAGCTTCCTGAAGTGCCCATGTTTCGTTGTTCATCCTTTATTTTGTGTAGTAGAAGGACTTGGTCTTCTAAGAGGAAGGAGAAAAACTTCTTATTTTATTTTTCTAGTGAATTGCTAAATTTACATTTAATGTCACCAAATTTATGTTCTGAATCTATTTTGCTGTAGGGCTGGCATTAGCTTCTGCCACCATGTGGTTAGCAGCTTTAGGAAGGAATGGGCTTCTGTGATCTAACTTGAATATTGATAAGCAAATCAAGCAAACCTCTCTTATGTGCCTTAAACTGTGTGATATTCAATTCTTAAACACAGAGTAGCACTGAAAGAGCCAATAGGTTTTTTTAAAACAGTATATAGCTAATGGTTATTTCTATTTTTAATTTATCTTTTGCTACTTCAGAGAAGGTTATTTAGCTGAGTTTCACATTCCAGCTCATTTTCTCAGAAAAAGCTTTCCTTCTTATTTGTTAAAAAGCTTTTTTTATTTATACCAAAAAGTAAACAAAAAAATTAAAAAATTCACTTTAAGTTAAAAATAACTAAAAAATGAGGCTAGTTCAGCTTAGTGGCATGGTAACAATTTGCTGCTCTCTCAGCTACATTGTCTGAACATGCGACATTTTCTCTCAGGACAGCAGTGACCAGATGACATTAACATTAATTCCAAAGCAGTGATTCAGCTTGCAGAAGTTTGAGTTGTTCTATTTATTTATTAAGGAAAGAATAAACATTAAATCTCCATAAAAAAGAACCATGAAAGGGTTCTTCTTTACCAGAAGCCAGAGTCCTTTTCTGTAGTCAGCAAATAAAATAATTTTGTGCTGTATTGTCTTCCTATGGTTTGATCTAATTTGTGATCTTCTAGAAAGTTGCTATGTCACCCAAGAAGACAAAACATATGTAAAAAAAAATATATGATGGAATGTAGGTCATGCACTCAAAAGAACCAATTAGAAGTTTCTTCACGTCACAAAATACATAGGAGTATATGTCAGAAATGCTTTCTGTGCTCTGCAGAGATGCTGGAGAAAGAACTATACTGAGACTATGGCAATGGTCTCTCAAAGATAAACATCAGAAAGGGCAAGTCTAGACAAAACCTCACGAGGATTTCCATGCTAAGCCTTCAAAAGGTTACTGCGTAGAGGAAAGGAGAAGAGAAAGGATGAGATGTGGGAAGGAAGCAGTGGGCAGAGGGGAAGGGTGGTTTTGTTTGCAGACTCAGAGGATAGCTCTGAAAGTCCAAAGTTGCATCTCTGTTGAAGTATGGCTGCACAGACAAACTGGGAAATTTGGGATCAGAATTAAGACATATATTAGCAAATAAACCTATCTAGTGAGTATGCTTTGCTGAATTATGTGACAGAATTTGTAATGACTTGAAAGGCACCATTTTTTTTTTAAGGATTGTATTTAATGAACAGATTTAGACATTTTTCTACAGGCAGGGTAGTCATACAAAGCTCCAATCAGGCAAGGGTGACATCTTATGGCATGATATATCCTAATGCAGATATTCAAACTAGGTCAAACAAAGACACCCTGAATGTGCCCATTTTTCTTAACCGTCTTTAAAAGGAGCTTAGGTCCCTAGCTCAAATGCTGACCTCCACATCACTGCTTTGAAAACCCTGCCAGAAGGCAACACCCCAAAAGATCAAGTCCTGGAATTGTGGATTTAGCAGTTAGGATTAAGACTCAAATAAACTTGAGCATGAAAATTATGCTGCATGAAAAAGGAGCTGGATATAAATACAATAAATTTACTAAACTTGGAACACAGCATATGCCAGAACCGTTGCTACTTGTGGTGCAAAATAGTAGGATTTTCTTGGAAGTTAGAAATGCTTCAGCATAAAAAAGTGATCAGATAAAAATGTTGTGTGCTCAAAACCATATCCATTTATTCCAAGTACATCATCTGGTCCCTACCTTGCTTCCTTTTTGGCTACTCAGAACATGTTTCTTTTAGGCTGCTAGGAGCCATATAAATACCAGCGCTTCTATATAGCTTCTTAGCTCAATTTCGGTTGTCTTTATTCAAGGCATAAGAAAATTTTGGCCGACATTGGATTCTGCTAAAATCCTGGTATTGGGCTCTGGCAGGATGTAAGAGGATCATGGGGAAATCTTCAGATGTCAGAAACCTGCAGAGCTACCAGAGCTGGGGCTGGCCTGACACTGTGGAACCTCGACAGATGCTTTGGGTTAGCATGACCGTGGAAGTGCAATTAACAGAGCTACTCACTTTATGTGAAAGTGAAACACTGGAACAGGTTGCCCAGAGAGGTGGTAGAAGCCCCATCCCTGGGTATGTTCAAGGTCACACTGGAAGGGGCTCTGAGCAACCTGATCTAGTTGAAGATGTCCCTGCTCACTGCAGGGGGGTTGGACTGGATGACCTTCAAAGGTCCTTTTGAACTCAAACCATTCTATGATTCTGTTGGTTAAACTGAGACTACCAAACTAAGACAACTATAAACCCAGATAAAATCAGAAAAAAACTACTTTTATTGACATGTAAATATTATCTCTCTGACTTCCAAATAAATACTGTCTCTAAGAAAGAGTTAACAAAAATAACTTAGAGATGTTACTTTGAATGAACTTGAAGTTGAGATCATAAGCTGGTGATGTTTTACAGAACACTAAAATGACATTGATTTATTGTTGCAAAACATTCATTACTACTTAATTGATTGAAGAAGGTTAGTTTGATAGCCAACCAAAAATTCACCAGAGAGGAAAATAATCTTGCCAAATTTGTTCTTACAACCAGACAAATGTCAAGACAATGGGTGTGGAGCAAGAGGAAGCAGGGAACTCCCAGCTACTCTGTGACAGTTGCTATATCATGCTTATGTAAAAGGACAGACTTTGGTCATGGTACCTATTAATGTTTGACTGAGCATTTTGAGGGATGGCGAATGCAATGATTTTAGCATGATGAGTATGTTTTCAAAACGGAAGAAAATTCTGTTCGTTCAGCATGGGTTTTGACAGAATTAAAAAAGCCAGACACTTACCAGGGCACCATACAATGCAGTGCAATTCTCCTAATCTGCTAGTATCTACACCAAAAAATATATATATTTTTTAATTCTTTCCATTCATTACATTAATTTTATTACCATCATACTATTAAGATCAACTGCTTTTTATGACTTTTTAAAATCACGGTTCACACAAAATGCTAAAAACTTGCATAACATAGTGGGTCAGATAGCTGTAAGGTTGCTGCTTGGCTAGCTGGGCTCCTCAAGGCAAGACAACAACCAGCACCTGCTTGTGTTGGAACATTCAGTCATAGACCAGAAAGCCGATCTGCCAGCCCAGTTGCTTTCAAATGGCTTTCGGTGGTGTGTGGGAGTGTTCTCAAGATCCTAAAATTCAGGAAGTTCAACACAGATGTTTTCTGTCAGTAGGCGTTGGAAGCACCAATAGTAACATCTGTTCACTTTTCATATTTGTGAGAACATTTTTTTTCTGTCCAAAAACCATTCACTGTTGAAATTTCCAAATTGTGCAACTGGCCAAAATGTTAAGCTCATTAGGCTCCATGAGTTTAAGAGTATGTGAAAATTAAAACCCCTGTAGGAGTTCAGTCTATTATATGCCAATTTTTCAATTCTGTGCTCCTCTTCTGTTTAAACAAAAGCATAACTATTTTTGTGGTGGGAACAGCTATCAAAACGGACTTGATCATGCAAATATAAGTTACTACTGGCTGTTTTAACTGTAGAAAGAATTTAATTCTCTTACAGAGACTGTGACTCTTTTAATAGTTGTGTGCTGAGATATCCTCTCCATATGGGAGCCCAGAATACATGCTCTAGCAGCCATGTACAAGGGACTTGGTGCAGACCTTAGACACCCTCACTCTCTGGTCATGGGAATTTACAGTTTGGGATGGTCTCCGAGTTCCCGGCAAGGCCAGATGATTGGCTCTGAACCACCAGGAAGAACGAGGGGCTTTAAGGCAGATGTGTGCGGCAATACGAAAAATCATTGTTGATGTAGAATAAGTGACATCTTTTTTTCTCCTAACACTTCTGGACAGATGGGTCTCAAGAGCAGTGGGGTGCTGTGAGATCATCTGAATGGAGTTTGCACAGTTGTTTTCTCTACGTGATTTGCTAATCTTGATGTTAGTATCAATGCTGATGCTCTAGAAATGCCAGCAGCTGGGACTCTGCTAAAGCCTGCTGTTGAGTCAGCTTATGCTGAAGCTAAATGAACCCTTATGCCTTCGAGTGGATGTGGCTTGATAACATCACAAATATTCTAACACAATCACTTTGACAGTCTTTGAACTGAACCTGACTTCATGTTGGGTTTGCCTCCGAAAACAAGAAATAGTCTAAGTAAATCTATGAGAAGTCTCGCCATCTTCAGGTAGTAAATAAAAATACTGAAAATTGTCAGCAACTGTCTTTTATATAATACAAAAATACTGAAAATTGTCAGCAATTGTCTTTTATATAATACAATCAAGTTTCCTGTTTTTTTGTATGCACAGATTCACAAAAGATTTTTTTTAAGTTGATAGTACTAGATCAAGCTGAATGATCTAGGGTAGCTAAATGATCTGGGGAAAGTATTAGAGCAACCAATTACTTGGAGGAGTCTCTATGATCCCGTGAGAGTTTTTTTTTTTTTTTCCTTGAAATTAGGAAGAAGAAAAGTAAAAATATTTGCCTTTGAATCCTGAAGGAAATAGTTCTATATCACCTACCTGAAAAAAATACTTTCTCTGTTGAATATAACTTGTGATAACAGCCCTGAAGAGGGTCAAGAACAGAGTATAAACTTTAACAGGAAGGTATAGTTCTCCAGATCTATTACGAAAGACCTAGTTTTTCTGTTATGCTTGGTTTGAGGTAGCAATAATGGGGGCCAATAGTGCCCACACATCTTCTGCAGATTCCAAAATCTCATCACTCACGGGAAAGGATGTTCTGGGGAACATCAGCAGCAGACAGTTCCACAGCTGTTCAAGGAGAAAGCCTATTTATCATTTCAAATGTTGATTTCAAAAGCTACTGGAAATTTTTTAACCATTTATTGTAGGCAGTGTGGGCTACGCAGCTGCTTCAGTGGAGAAGCAGGAAGAGAATCAGAGCAAACCACTATGTTTGATCCTTTACTCCTTGCCATTCTGCAGATACTGGGAGAGTGAAGGTACTATTAAACTGTAATGGCAAGTTGCTTTTACTTGCCATTAGTTTGACAGGCCCTGGAGAAAATTAAGGCTGTTCTCTAACTGATAGTAAATGTAGGTAATGCGGAGGGCAAGAGAAGCCTTCTAGACAAGGAGAAACAGCAGAAGGAGCCTTCATATTCTATGGGAATACTAGAGAGACTGCTAAAGAATTTGTCATGACTACTCATCTGGGGCACATCACTGGGGACTGGTTTCAGGCTTCAGCTTGAGAAGTGCATCTTCACTATTTCAGATTCTGATTCTGGAGTGCCTTCAAGCTTTAAATTTGTTAAATTTGTGCCTTCTTGGCTAAAACATGGTCTGCTTGCAGTATGTGTTCTGTCAAAGAAATCAGTACTGCGCAGTGATGCGCTGTCTTCATGAACTTATCATAACGTACTTGCAGAGATGCTTCCATCAGCCTAATAGATCAGAATGGTGCAGTTCACAGGTTAACCATGACCGTGAACCTTTGCTACAATGACTCTCCTGCTTTACCTTGTCTGCTACAGGCAAGGATGAAAGGAAGCAAGAGATAAATTTGAAGCTACTCCTCCTTTCCAAAAAACATCTGTACCCTCGATTTATAGGTTCTTGATCCTCCAGGTACCTGAAACAACCTCAACTGCCACAGAGGACATCAGTCTTCTGTATTTTTGAAAGAGGTAGCAAAAAATGCACTTCATGTTCTTGTGGCTCCTCCAAGTTTTTGACCCCTCTCTTGTTTCTCCATGAAAAAATGTTTCAGCTTTAACTTTCTTACCTCTTCTGCATCTGCGAGAGCTTATGGCTTTTACCTGGCTTCTGAAAAGAGACAATGCTAGCTTTCCTATGCAAGCTAACACTTATAATTTTTTATTGCTTTTTTGTCAAGAGGCAAAGGACACTTGTTATTGTAAACAAACAAACTCTGAGCAATATAATTATTGACTGCTACAGTGCTCAATACAGACTGTGATAATGTGGATAGATAAATGAGTCACTGCAGCCTAGAGACAGGTAACTCCAAAATTTCCTGGACAATAACCAAGACTGACCAAATACTACCTGCTCTAGGTGACCCTGCTTGAGTAGAGGGGTTTGGACTAGATGATCTTAAGAGGTCCCCTCCAACTTCAACCATTCTGAGATTCAGTGAAATAAGGCAATACACCTGATATCCAAAATCCTCCTTAACATCCTGCAATTTAGGTGTTCACCAGGTCTATTATTACATTTTTTCCTCTCTGTGATGTCTGCAGAATTTTTCTCTTCCTGTTTATGTATTTATGCTTCCTTTGGTTTGCTGTCTTCACATCTCTGTATATCTAACACAAGCCATAAAGAACTCTAGTTTCTTCAAAACAGGTAAGGGGAGGGAGTCCCTGACATGAGGTGGTATACTTATATACTTATATATAAGTATACTTTCTTACTGTTAAGCGCTGACAATGACTATGAATTATTCAGGTAAAGTCAGCACTATTAACAAAAGCCAAGATGCAAGTTTATAGCTATGTGCCTGTGGATACAATTGTGCTTGTTGCAGATATATTTGTGTACATGTGAGGTCCCTTGTATCTCTACAGTTTAATGGGTGCAGTATTTATAAGAAAAGCTAGGCTTTTGGTTCTGCAACACTTTGATAACCTCAGCTAAAACCTTGCCAGACCTGTCAATCTACCAACTCTACTGCTTTAAGCAGACCTTGCGGTTCTGAACTAGATTGCAAAAGTCTGTGCTGTTATTTGTTTCCACAGGAAGACATCAGCGAGCACTTCTGAGAAAAAAATTACTTTTTTCTGAACATGACCTGATATTTCATTACTTTTTGTCATGAGAAATAACTGAAAGAGAGTGCATCTAAAAGGAGAAATTTGAAGAAAGAGAAAGAGATGATGGAAATACTCAGCTTCTGAATATTTTTGAGTTAGGACCATACTTCTCTTCTTACTCCCTCTGCCACCTTCAAACGAGCAAGAAACCCACAACAGACTTTGGCACAGATATATGAAAAGAAGAATATAAATGAAATTGTCTTAATAAGGCTGAAAGAATTTTCAGAGGGTAAGTTTCCAGTAACAAGCACTGTATTATGAATCAATGGAAACTTATTTCTAGTTATGCTGGTTGGGTTAATGCAAAACTATTTCCATAAATATTAATTCAACTTCAATGAAGAAAACCAGCAATCTGACTACTTGCATATTCTTTTTGGTCTTGATGAGTCTTGATGATTTTATCT
Organism: Antrostomus carolinensis; assembly: GCF_000700745.2. NCBI lineage: Eukaryota > Metazoa > Chordata > Aves > Caprimulgiformes > Caprimulgidae > Antrostomus > Antrostomus carolinensis. Next base: position 28,254 of record NW_010305939.1, read on the forward strand.
ATCTAGTTTCTACACATATTAGCTAACTTGAGAAGATAGAATTAATTCTGAAAGAATACAGTTTAATAACCCCATGGGGATTACGCAAGTCAGGAAGAATTTTAATGAAGCATCATAGAGAAAGCATTTGCATTATTAACTATGATAGATTGTGGACAGAAAACCAAATCAGAACTATTTCCTTTCAGCATTCAATAAAACTATTCTATTCTGAAGAGATATATGGTTTATTATAATTTCCCAATTAATTTTGGTTATTTATAAAGGCCTGTCTAGACACTCAGATATGGATGTCTTAGATTTCAAATTATGACAGAAATTCAAATAATTTTATTTATTTTATACAAAGTATAATAAAAAAAAAGTTATGAGATTTCTGCAGAAGTACTTTCTAGACTGAACTTTCCTTGACAAATTCAGATCTTAGTATGCAAAAATATGAAAAAAAAAAGTGACATGTATTTTGAAAATACAGGTGAAATGTTAAGGAAAATAGCTGGAAATATATTTCAAGATCTAGTAAAAGATTAGACTTAGTAGACTACTTTTTGAACTGTTTAACTAAGTAACTTGCTACTTCATTCAAGTCATATCTTAAGAGAACTGATGACCTCATTACCCAATTGCATATCTAATCCTTGACAGTAGAAATGAGCGATGATTTGAGAAAACAGCTAACTGCCAACAGGGTACAACATTTTCCATCACACTGAGGACACTGCTGCCCTGCACCGCCGCTGACAATGGGAACAGTATAAATTAATAGTTGAAAATAAAAAATAAACAGACGAAAGTAGCTGCATCAGAACTGATAGAGACAGACTTGATGCCAGAACATGATGCTATTCAAGTGCACACCTCCATCTCCCACAATGACAACGCTGACTTTGAACTATGCAGACTTCTGGTGCAGTGTTCACAGGATAAAACGGAACCTACTGGAAAGAAAATTAAGTATAGATAGCCTTTTTGCTTTGTTTTTGCTTTTTTCTGCATTGTTTTGCTTTTTTTCTGTGCTCTGTCTAGACTAACAGTAGCCAAACAGTAACCAATTGTAACTATTTAATTAAAGAACAAATTACTATAAAATTTGCTTTTACCTTAATGTTTGCCTGATATTAAATAATGATTGTAGGATAAGCAGGCAAAACTACAGACTTCTCATTCCACAGCAAGTAAGCGTGTGCAGATACTGACACTGGCTTGAGACTGGTCTGCACTGAGCTAACAGCAGTATCACTCCTGTGCAGTCAACTGAAGATGGGAAGCACCCATCAAGGAGAACACTTCCCTCCAGTCAATGCCCAGCACCCTCTCATGCTCACCTCTCTGAAGTCCACAGTGAGTCCTCTTCCACCCTTTGCAGAAACCAGTGTGGGTATCACAATCCCTATCTCACCTCAAGAGAGCTGCAGGTCTCAGACAAGCCCTTCTTAATCGAGGTGAATTTCTGTCAGTTTGATATTTGCTAACTATTTTTATTAGACTACTTCAGCATCAGCAGCAATCTTTCAACACAGAGATAAGCAGGACTTCTTTTATTTATGGAAAAAACTAAGGAAGAGGCTGGGATGAACATTTTCAGAAGATGGTTTTTGGGCAGCTATTAAAAACTTCATAGAAGAAATGCAAAAGATATGCCTTGGGATAATAATACACAATGACAAAAAAGTAAACATGAAAAGCCAGTCTGTGACTTAAGTCTTCTTCAGTCATGTGCTAGCTAAAGCATGCCTCCACGCTCACAATTAAAAAAAATCCAGAAATTTAAAACAACTGAAGCCACACAGTAGTGGGACTTCTTGCACTGTCCCAAAGATGTGTAGTGAAAAAATCAGTTAAATCGCTGAGATTAAATAGAAAATATGCGAGCATGCATTTAAAACACTTTTACATCATTAATCACTTCTTTC
>NW_010305939.1:30186-67666 GCF_000700745.2 Antrostomus carolinensis
TAGTGAAATGCATCAGTATCAGTTCCAGATTTAAAAAAAACTGATGATACAGTTGATCTTAAATTTTAGGAAATGAGTTAAAAACATTATTGAAAAGACTAGATTCTAGCTGTAAACAATAAGTCTTGTTCCACATCAGGCGCATTAGATGGCAGGGACTGAAGCACGATGTTCTAGGCAGACACAACTATCAAAAGGGCACCTTGAAGGCCATTTTGAGTGGACACAAGTCAAAGAAATCTGAGAGTTACTCCAGCACGTTCTCATCGCAAAGCTGACTATCAGCAACCTACAGTCCAAGGGTACACAAGAAGCCTCTGAGTGGACTAAGTGAGACTTGATAAATGGGCATTTCATGACCTTCAAGATATGGCCCAAAATATATGCCTATCTTTTCAGGTAATTTAAATACTGTATTACAGAGATTATATGACATGATTGTCAAAGTGTCACTTGAGGTCAGCTGTCTGCAGCCACAAGTACTTATTTCTTTGCAAAAGCTGTTTGAGGGGTGTCAGAAGTGCATGGGAAAATCTGTGAAGCAATTTCAAGTACTTAACGCTTCCTCTTTTTAAATGCTCCATCAGGAGAATTAAATGGTGCAACACTGAATAATTATTTGTAATAAAGTTGCAGTATGAATGCTTCCAAAAATTATATTTACTGATTCCTTGCTTCCAAAATTAAATTTTGTCTTACAGAGACTCTTGCACTACTGCTACACCAGTGTATATTCCTGATACACAGCAGTGCATGGAAGAGCACATTCCTGGTGGGGCTGCTGCCCTAGAAGTCAGGAAGCCACTGGTTACAGCTCACTTCAGTCTAAAAAATTCAAAGTATGAGTTACTTCTGGTTAAATTAAGCCCATGCTAATTTCTTGGCCAAAGCTCACCAGTTATTTTTAGGGAGAGATGGTTGCTGTGCAGAGTGACTGCTCTCCTTCCTGTCCTTTCTAAGGACCACAGGAACCCAACAGGATGGCCAAATTTTAAACAAGAGACCAGTGATTTTTGGTGGTGCCTATTTAATGGGACTGCTCAAATGAAGTTGTCCCAAACTGTTAGCCGTTTCTCACAGCATCTGCCAGAAAAGTTTCTTCAGCTTTCTTTGGAGGCAGAAATGAGGCATACAACACAGCCATCTCTGTACCACCTTCTTCTGAGTGGATATCCTTTTGCGAGGATGGAGGGAAGAGGTGAACACAGGAGATTGTCCTTTGTGGGAGCTGTTGATCTGCCTTGCCTAAGGGAATCTTCAGTGCCACTCTACACTACCATGTCTTTCTTCCATTGGTCTTCCTGTGGACTGAGAGCAACAGGGTAGCACCCAGTACTTGTACACCTACAATCCTGGTCAGTGCTGCCCACCCTCCTTGAGTAAAGATGACTTTCTATCTCCACACTATTGGTCTACAAACATAAAAAAATGAACAGCTTATGCACAGTACTGTTTTCTTTACAAAGTTATGTAAAATTCACATAATGATTTGAGAGATTCATTTTAATCCCCTGCATGAAGACCACAACACTAAAAATGAGCATAAATACTATGAAAAATGAATGTCCCAAGGCCACTTACTAACAGAAGCACGACATACAGAGCTCCTTGTTTAAGTTTTCCTACACCATTCCAGTCAATCCCCTCCTCATTATCTCCACAGAAAGACTATTCATTCATGACAAGTTGGTTTGATTAGTTCAGATAATTTCCCATCACTATTCACATGGTCTGTTCTGCCTCCTGCAAAATTGCTTACAAGCTGCAGTCAGGGCAAAGAGTTTTTGAGTCACTCTCATAAACTTGCTCCAAAACTTGTCCGTGCTGCCCAGTGCCTAAACCCACCAAAATAATCATAAAAATGTTTGTATGTGGTGTTACTAGTTAAACATTTTGAGCTATATCTGCAGAAACAAGGATTAGAACTAGTGATTATAATCAGATGGCTGCAACAATCATTGAGGTTTTGCCTGACTGTTCAGTTGTTGCTCAGACAGACTATCCATGACATGACCAGGAAATTGCCGTGAGAAAAAATTCTGGAAATGAGGTCCAAATGGTGCCTCTATTGGTTTGAATGGAGAAAATAAGTGGGGTTTTTTGTCAATTTATTTTGATTATGCGGTAGATCAAATAAACAATACACTCCAATAAATTACATACCTTTTATGACTGAAAAGTGTTCATTTTTGAATTATTATATATTTTTAACATTTAAAAAATTGTGGATAGAAAAAATTTACTGGCAGTTGATATACACATACTAAATATTTTTATCTACATTTTATTGGTAAACAATTTTCTGACACATTTGTAAGTAAGCAGACTGTAAAACACATCTGTAGACAAATATCAGTGTAGATGGATAAACAGTCTGAGAGAAGAGGTTTCAAAAAAAATCTCAAGCTGTCATGTAATATTAACAGGAATACAGTGTGCTCTCAGCAGCACTACTAGGAGCGAAATGTTATGCCCATGGATGGTAAAGCAATGAATAAGCTGCAGTTTGTCCTGGTCGTGATGTGCTGTGTTTGAAGGCTGGACATGAATGCCAAAAAATCTGTACAATAAAGTGCTACTTGTCCTACAGATCCCAAGTCGGTCATATAAGAGCTTATAATTCTTCTTGCTGTGAAAAACCAAAGAGAAACACAAGCTTAACCACTGCATGCTTGCAGCTTTTCTAGATCTGCAGGGCTAAACAAATCTGGGAACACAAAGTCACACAAGCCACCCATTCTGAGAGCAGTCCAAAGAGAGTTCAGCACTGGACTTAGGCAGCCTTAAAACCAGAGCTGGTTAGGATTATATTGCTGAATGTTTTCTTATCAGAAAACACCAGTCTATCAGAAGGGATTCTTAGAAGACATTGTGGGAGAAAAAAAGGGACAGAATTCCCAATTCCAAAGTGGGAGTTTTGGTCAAAATGAGAGAAGGTGCCAACCCTTGTGCTAGTAAATGGGTGCAGCACTCACAGGAGACATGGGAAGCTGAGGTTCAAGCCTAAAGCACATCTGCATTGCCATGTCTGTATTTACTTTTCTATATTTTTTTTTTTTTTTCATCTCAGTCCTTAAAAAAAAAAATTTCTCAGTTTTGCCTTATGCGGGAATAAAATATCGCAAGTCCTGAAAATACTTCAGGTCAGCAAAATTGGTTCTGTTAACATTTGTTCTGCCATGCACTACCCAAGAGCAGTCTCCTCACTTTTATGCTGGAGGATAGCATGTTTGGACCTTGCTGTCTCCCGCCTTTTACACCTGCTATGCTGTGAATGGAGTCAATGTCACCAGGCTGGTTCTCCTGGCCTTATTCCAGCCTGAGATTTCCTCATGCTGGAGGGAACCTCTTCAGCTGCTTTTACAAAGCAGCTTTAATTCCCCTCTCCTCTGCTGCAATTTTCTAAAAGGAGATTGAGCAGAAATTTAGTCTTCCTTATTTTTTATCTTCTCAACACTGTAGCTTCTGAGTAATACGGCTTTGATAACTAAAGACAAGGAGGTAATAGCTTGTGCACTCGTCTTAATTAAATGGGCTTTTATTGTCATTTAACTTTTATTCTCCCTAATCCCCATGTGAATTGAAATGCAAGTGTACACGCTGCAAATCAGAACTCAGACTTAGATGCAATTCCTTCTGAAAGAATTAGTGAAAAAGGAAAGGGTATTCAAAAGGTAGTACAGCCTGAATACAGTGCTGGAATAGGACATTCACTGGCTTGCAGCAGTGGATGCAGAAAAGGTTCCTACTGCAAAGAGAGACTTATGGTAGAAGTCTGCTGGAATAAGGTTCTCTCTGTGTCAACTTGTGGCCATTTACAGTTTCTTTATGTTAAAATCCATGATTCATAGATTTCTCTGCCTTTCACTGTAAGATTTTCTTAATTTGGGATTATTTTATCTTTCAGTACACAACCATCACTGCTATTTAAACAGTAAGTATGTTGCAATAAACTCTATTGCCTTGTCATCTCAGATTAACTCCACTGAGTTCAATTATACGACTCCAGTATTAGACCAGTGCAGCTGAACTGGGAACAAATTTGGGTCTAACATCTAACAGATGTGCGATGGGAAAATTTCCAATGTCTCTCCTTTTTTCTTAGAAAGCAGTTTAGAGTAAAAGCTAATTTAACTACAGTTTCTCATAGTTCAGAATCTCTCACAATAACAAGCTTTAGAAATAACATGGGAATGAAAGAAACCACACTAAGAGGGAATAACAGCTCTGCTTAAAATACAAACTATTTCACATGCTTATTCCTATCTGTATTATATAGAATCCTTCTGCTGAAAGCATTCCAAGAATGTGCCATTTACCATTAAATCAATGAAGTCAAAGAGCATGGGAATGTACTCTGAGATCCCAGAAGAATCCATCCAGATTGTGCTATCAACAACCTGCAATGTAGTGCAAGGTTGAGACCAAGCCCGATACTTTGTCCAAGAGCTGGGTGATTTTTTTTTTTTAAACCTCAAATTCATACATTTAAAGAGTGCCATTTGTAACTATTTGTTGCAGGAAAGTTAAGCAAAGCTGGAAAACAATGCTTTCTTAATGAATGTATTTTATTTTCTCTCAATCTATATGCAAATGTTTATTGCGAACAAATTGTATGTAAGCTGTTCTGAAAACAACCCCCTAGAAATAAGTAATTGAAGCTCACTCAAACAGAAGGCAGGAGCAGGAATTTTGCTGAGTTATTATATGCTCAGCTTTTTCACCCCATGCCTCGTCTAATAATGTTAGGACCCCAGCTTCTGAGATAAATATGATTTTGTATAAACACATTCTTTCCAACAATATTCATCTGGCTCTTTGCATCTAAGAGAGTATGAAACGTTACAGAGCTCTCAGCACTTCATTCTCTCTCTCATTCAGCAAGCAAAAATAAATCTTTGCTTTTTCTGCTGGTATATAATACGCAGTGCCAGGAGCTGCAAAATCCTTCCCTTTTCTAGTAGTGTCTAGCGCACTCAAGAACTCGTTGTTAGCCACAGATGTGAAGAAATGTTAAACAAAGTTGCTACTGCATAATCATCTCCTCCTACATGAGCTCTTGCGATAGGTTTAATCTTCAGCTGCACTTGAAGAATATCCTTGTTGAGATTAATGTGGCATCATAGCTGGACTGCTTGCGTAATTTTATTTAGAGCGGCGTCAGCATCCCTGCAGAGCAATCCAGCCAGGCTATTTAAAGCACATCTCAACAAGGCAAGAAATCAGATTTTTCACATTAAATGCTCTGGATTTTTCACAGGGCAGTGGGGAGGTCTCGATTGCTGTTGGTCTTCAAAAGAAGTCCTTATACATGCAGGACAGAATTTGGCTCCTCTTTTTCAGTTTGGGCCACATTTAAAGAGAAGGAAGCAGCACAGCTTCCCTTCCCAGCTCCTGGATCCAGATGCTTATCCCATCCATTTCCTCACTGTATATGAGGATGAGACACTGATGCTCCTTGCCTCCTTCCTCCCCTTCCTCTGCCCCATACTCTACTGAAAGAGCATGAAGCTCACGAAGATGAGGAATAGAGCTTGTAGGGGCACCGGCACTGCAGAGCTGGCTGCAAAAGGACCTGCAGTATACTTTGACTTTGACACCACTCTAATGAAACAGCTGGTACCAAACAGTTACCTGGAGACATCAAGCAGAAAATAAGAACATTACCATGATTTCACAGCTAAGATACTGCACCAACACTGCAGATCTGAGTAATTTAATTCTCAGCTCCACTGTGGCTTTCCTTCTTAACACTGGCAAAGCTCTTACAGCTGCATCAGTGGATAACACCTCCTTTCTTCAAGTCTCTGTCTCTGTCGCTTCAATAGGCAGCATGTTCTGCAGTGGCAAAACTATCTTTCTCCATTATTTCTCTTTAGTGAGTAAAGCCCTCTTTTCAAATTAGGATCAAATTTCTGTGTGAATAATAATGACAATAGAATAGCTGTAACTCTGTCATGCTAATTTGGAACTGTTCATTAAAGAAGTCCATGATTTATCTTGTTTATTTCATATGACACAGAAAACCTCCCTAAAATTATTTGCATGAATTTTCTCCACAGTAAACTCATACTAATGGTAAGAGTGATTTGTTCAGTAAAAGCATGAGTAAGCAGTCTTGCACACACACACACACAAACACGCACACATGCACATGGAGAGCTCTTCATGCCTAGCATGTAGGTGTCCATTTTTGTGGAAGAGGGGAACCACGGTTCTTTCACATTTGCTCACCATCCTTATTGTATATATGTCAGCTGAGCTCTACTCTCTGGAGGTCTACCTCTGGGGAGAGAAATGTGATATGGGCAGCTTTCTATATTTAGATCTGAGAACAACTGAGAAGCCCAATGTCGACTGCACTGAGCAGCTTTTCTGTCTATTGCCACATCTACAGCAGCCTTGCAAATTCATGCTTTGCATAGCAAAGGGACACATTTCTTTATCAACTATGAGTTGGCTTATACTCCATTGGCATTTGTAGAGCACACCAGTAATACTGAGCCAAGACAGTGTATAGATGAAAACCAGAACCTGATCCACCAAAGCATCCTTTTCAGAGTTACATTGCTCCAGCTGTAATACAGCGTTTCACATAAAACCATGGCTATTTTTTAGTCTTTAGTAAGAATAATGTACTTTTATGGCTAAATTTCCATCAGAGTACGCTTTTGACACAGGGAACTAAAAAAAAAAAAAATTTCCTGTTTCTTTGTCTGTGTATAGTGACATGTGCCAAAAGGAAGCATGTTTGGACATTATTATGCAGCTTGCTTAAAACGTGAGGTTTCTTCTTTCCTACCAGCCATTATGATTCCTTATCTCAAGTATTCAAACTATTTGCTAATTAGTCTCTCTTCTGTTGCTTTTTGTGCTTTTTTTGTTTTACAAAGTAATTGCTATGAAAATAATAACTTGTAGACAGGAACATTTCTGTCCACTTTTTTAATATTGAAAGGTCATATTTTTTTGAGTAGGAATTTTAATGTATCTCTAGGAATACTCTTGTAGAAAGCAGGTTAGCAGAATTTTGTTGTGAGGTTGTCTGAAAAGCTGGTGAAATAAGAAGACTAAGTCTTTTTGTGACTAATTGTTACCATGAATTATTACTAGGGCCTGACCTATACCATTAAAATGAGTAGGAAAAAACCCCACATTTCTTTTACACTATATAAGATACACCAAGTGTACAGGCTTCAATTATTTTTCATTGCAAAAAAAGTTTCCATTTATCTGTTCTCTTGCTCCAACCCCAAAGAAAAAACAAATGTATTCAAACATGCTTGTCCATACGTTAACCTATTTAGGGGGCTTCTAAGATATATCATACCCACAAAGTTGCCAGTGTGACTAAAAGCAGAGGGAAAAAGTAGTGTGAATTTTATATATGGGAAAAAGAACTTTTGACAACAGTAGTGCAGCATTTTGCTCTAGCTGGCGCTAGCACTGCTCCACTAACACACAGCTGAAATTCACAGCTAAAACATGGAGGTGGTGTGGTTGTTTCTTTTAAAAAAAGGTAGATGGTATCAAAACCAACTTCTAAAATCTTCCAACAGAAACATCTTTCCATCTGCTGCTATAGTTTCTTTATCCTGAAATTGTTCTGTGGAATTTCCTGTTTACTCTCAATCTCCTAATTTATAGATCGTGTCCTTCAACACCAATGGCAGAGTTTATGTAATTCCCATTCACTGAATTCCTTCATTATGCTCTTTTAGAACAAACTGGATTATTCTCTTAACGTGTGTAAGTTGAAGAGGTTTAGCATTTCTTTGTAACGAATATTTTTACAAACTTAAATTTAATTGCAAGTTTGATCCTCTTACTGACAATTACCTAATTAAAAAAGAAAATTAAATTCAAACACTTGGAGTAAAATCTACAGTGTATCTCACAGAGTAACAATACCATTAGTTTTGAATTTCCTCATTTTGTTGGTACTTCCAGAACGTACTAGTTCTATCTGAAACACCAACAAAATTAAACATCTCCTATTCAGTTACCTTCTTAAGAAATCCTTCTCCTCATCACTTTTATGGGTGATCTCTAAGTATGGGATCAGCCTGAAGCAGACCCTCCAGTGTGACAGCTGCGAGAGCTATAGATGACCAGCTCAGATGGGAGAAGTTTGTGAATACCTGCGTAAGGAATTTTCCTTTCACCACTTCACGGAGTCGGTAGGACAGGCAGCCTTTCTGTGGGGCAAGCTGTGGGGCCCGCCCCTGGCTATACAGATGCTTCTTGAGCAACAGAGACTGGGACCTGGCTCTTCTAACCCCCACCCTTTTCCTCTAGCCACACTTCCTTTACAGAAAGGTCTCTCTAGCAAAGGATAGACACAGATATCCAGCCAGCACTGTCCTTCCTAGGCAGTATCTAAAGAGGAGGATGGATGAGTCAGTTTTTCCATCTCACAGAAGCATGCACTTCCATCCTCAGCCCATCCAGTGCTGGTAGCCTTCCTGCGGCCTGGGAAAATGGAAGAAGAGAGCCCTGGATCCCAGTGCACACCACTGTTCCTCTCTGTCACCCAAGAAGCCTTACAAAATCCACTCCTAGAACGGCTTTGGAAAATTGTGATTCAGTTTATTTACTAAAATAAGATTTATCTCTTTAAGTCCTCACTGCATTTTTAAGTGGTTTGTTGAAAATCTTCCAAAGGTTGACTTGGGAACCAGACTCATTTTAGCTTAGCAGAAAGATCTTTTAACCAAGTACGTAACAAGCAAAGGCCTTTTGCTGCTGACTGGCCAAACTCAAGATGAGATTAAATAATCCTTGTGCCCCTTCATCCTCACTCCTCTTCCTAAAGTAACATGGCAGGAAAGGTCCCCTTGTTCCCTCCCCAACACCATCGAGAGAGGGCTCGGTGCTCCGTGCCCACAGCAAGAGGAGCTGAGCCGCCACTGAGCTGCCTATTTAAAGAGCACACTGGCTGCCCACGGTGAGTGAGCTGGGCACTGTTACACCTCGTAGCCTAACCTGGCCCTCAGACAAACAAAACTTTACACTGACAATGTCCCAATTCCCTACATTTCCAGCAACTGTATTCAAACAGGGAGAGGAACACAAACACGACAACTTCTGCTCCATGACAGCTTATTGAGGATCGTGTTCACCGTGTAAACATTTACACAGAATGGACTTAAGTTCTCTTCCCCTTGTGCGACCCTGAGCTCTGCTGTACTTTGACTACTCTCCTCTACTGCCCAGCTCACTGTTCCCTCCTGCTCCCTGCTCCTCATCTCTTCTTCTGGCCTTAGTCCCAGCCATCTGCTGCCAGATCCTAGACAAACCACAACCTTCCCCCTTCTGTCTACGATCTGGCTACTTCCACACCCTCCCAAAATCTCTGCAAAATAGCCACTTGGTAAGAAATGCATCTCCAGGTTCATCAGGTGTACATTCCTGGAGAGAAAAGCACCAGCTAAAAGAGAAGGGTGGGGTTGGCATGGGGATAGTCAGGGAGAAAAGAAAAACAAATTGGCAGTCAAAGCTGGGTAGGAAAACACTGTACAGATTTGGGAGATTCCTTGCCTGGTAGCATGGCTAGTCAGCTGGTTTTCAGTGAACCTTAGAGTGAATAAAAGGCCCTGCCTTATCTAGAACTTGGTCTTAAAAGAGACGAAGAAAGAAAACAACAAGAAGAAGGTGGCTGGAGTACTTTGATAATTTTTTTTATGGGCTGTGAGATTGCTCTAAAATCTGTCACTGAAAACCAGCCAGAAATACAAACAGCTTGCATTTTTTGTTTCGGCAGAAGAAAGTACAAAACAGACCGAAATCAAAACACAGCTAATTTTCAAGAGACACTGGGTGGTAAGAAGCAGTTGTGTTTTGTAAGAATAAGCCATCAAGAAGAAGAATGCACTCTACTTTGATTTTTTTTTTCTAAACATGGATTTGAGGTCGATAAAGGCAAATGAGCTCACCTCCCAGTAGAGATAAAATTCCACTCATACAACTGATTAGCTAAAAGACAGTCCTCATCATACTAAAACTATTCCAATCAACCCCCCCCTCCTAAAACCTTCCCACAACCCCCCCCAACACCACCCACAGTTCTCAGGGCATTGGAAAAGTAGCTGCTGATAAATGGGAGAGCTGTCCATCTACTGAGTTTTCCAAGTATTATGTTTTGGCTATTTATTGGCATAGTTACATTGCAAATGAACTTCTCACTCCCTGACATGTTCCAGCAAAATTTTGACCTAAGCAAAGCGAGCCCAGTCATTTTGGCCAATTGGCAGGGGCTGATTAAGATCCCTGTTATTTTTACTTTGTTTTGACTGGCTTTGAAAAGGCAGTCCTAAACAGGCTTTTCTCACTTTCTGGAATCTTAGGGAGTCAAGGAGGTATCATACTGCACGTGTAGAAAATACCGCGGGTCCACACAGCACTGTACAATTACAGGCTGCCACTTATACATTAATATCTCCTCACTCTGATTTACTACCCAGTTATCAAAAGAAGATGCACTATTGCACAAGTATTCCTTCCAAACTTTGATGTGGGAAATTATATTAAAACCCAAAATGGTATACACAGATTTCCACAACTCGTGGTGAACATCACATCCTTCTCATGCTCCTCACCTTTTCCGAACTAGAGAGTGCTGTTTCTGGCAACTTTCTAGAAATATTCAGACCCTCCTGGATGGTGTGAGGTTCTGATTGGGGACAGAAGAAACCTTATAGTGATGTGAGAAGATAATTGTCATATTGACAGACAATTCCTACAGTATTTGTTGCAGAGACAGTTATGTAGTCCATGGAATAATTCTCCATCTGCTCACACTTAAATCCTTTAGGTATAGCTCCCACTAACAGGAGTTACTTGGCAATAAAAGTTGCACTAAATGTTGAATTGCAATATTCAGATACATACACATTTGTCCAACACCAAATTCAAATCGGAAGAAACATAATCCAACATGGAATTAACAATTGTCTCATCTAATGAACTTTCTCGCCTCTAGTTTTTGAATGCTGTAGACAGGTGTATATATCCCGTAAGACACATGAAGTAATCCCTATGCTCTTCTCAGTATTGATAAGCTCTTGGCCAGGTAGCCTAAGTTCCATTCTGGACACTTTGTTTCAAGAGTCAAGAGCAAAATATTAAAAAATTATCAGAGATACAAGAAACTTTACCTACAAGTATTAAATGAATGAGTCATCTCTCCCTAGATCGCAGCAGCAAAGACTAAGCAGAGGATAACAGCAGAGATACCAGCAAATGCACTTCAGATATGCTGACAAGCTTGCTGAGGAAGACTGTGGAGTCCTCATCACTGGAGGTCTTTCAGAGAAAGTTAGACTTATCTCTGTTGGCAACAGTAGCAGTGATGGCATACTTTACAGTTTACTAGGACATAAACAAGAAAATAAGTCCTGTCAAATGTAGTAAGTGCTTATTAGTTGTACAGTCTATAGAGTCTCAAAGAGATCAAGACCTCCATGGGAGAGGCACTCGATATGCACATTGAATAACAGTTTAGAAAGCTTTCACTGTAGATAAACAAGTGGTCTGAAGGAGGGAATTATTGATATTGATATAAGTCTGATGACCAAAAATCAGCACACAATGGATATAACTTGTTGTCAAATACTTCCAAAAATCTGTTTTACTTAGGTAACTAAAGAGAACTGAGCTCTTAAGAGATTCACCTTATATGACTTCCCTTCCAACAGACCAGGAGTCTGTGGCTAAGCCAAGAAGGGAAGCAATGTTTCCTGAGAGACCAGGCTCCAAGCAGGACAGCTGGCCTGGAGGTTGCAGCAACTCCTGCACCTCATTTCTGCTCAAGCACTAGTTGCAGACACAATTCAGATGCTCATGTAGTAATTACTGAACTATCAGAAGTACATACAGTTGGGCCAAAATCAGTGCTGATTCACTGCAGTAGGGTGGACGGTGAGCTGTAGGATTAGCTGCTGCTTCATGAGCTGCTACCTGCCAATCCACCTCATGACCATGGACAATTTAATATAGCATATATGAAGAGGGAAACGCTTTTTGCTTCTGGTTTTTTGGTAGTAACTTCTCACATACTTCCATGTTATGCAAAGCTGATACTGAGGTTTTCTACTGACAAATATATGTACTGAAATACCTTGTGTCCCATCAGACCTGGGAGCTCCAGAATGGTAAAAAGCACACTTCTGGTAATTAAAAGTTACTACTTACATGTTGTCTAAAGATAATACAAAAATCTAATCTATTTGGGGAAAAAAAACCCCACTATTTTGAAAACAATGTTTCTGATTTTGTTTGTTTGCTGGGCATAGATCACTCTAAAAGCTGAACCGGAACACTGTAGTAATGCCCGATTTCACTCTGTGTAATCTTGATTTACACAGTTTATTGAAAAGATTAAAACTGCTTGATATTTATAAAGTCTGCCATTTTTGTTCATAATGACAAATACAATCTGATTGACAAGAATGGAGAATGAAACCTAGTGGAGACCATGGGTGAGATGTCCAGCTGATATGAACTGGGGTAGCTCCATTTTCTTGTTGTAGCTGACGCTGATATTCAGTAATTGTCCTGTAAGATCTGACAGATACTTTTTTCCTATTATCTACTGACATCAGAGAGGCTCTAGAAGAAACATGTGTGGACAAAGAAACAGGAATGGAAGAGAAACTACCTACAGGGCATCTGACTACAACTGGTCTGACAAGAGTGCACAGGAAGATCAGAGAGTATTCTTCTTCTCCCACCACGGACCCTCACTGGTTTCTCTCCAAAGAAACTACCAACAGTACACCTCCCAAGCCTCATTTCAAGATCCTGAGTGCACATCAGTAGCCCTTAAGTTCTGTGGCTAGCCCTCAGTTCAACAGTGAATTTAGCAGAGGTGAAGGTGGACTCTACACCTGTGCAAAGATTGCACACACAAGTTCTACAGCGTTCACCTGAGCTTTTTTATTTTTCACTTAAGAAAGAGGGGACAAATTTAGCCTACAAGAGGCCCAGAAGCTCAAGTCCAAAGTAACAGGGAACTTCTTTGCTTTCACTCTTTTTCTCAGTGTAACTTCTTGTTCAGCAGTACTATACTGTGTACCCTAAAATCCACAGAAATTCTGCCCTACTTTTGACCTGCAAGACTATAAATAAATGTAGACAAAACACAGACAACAGCAGACAACTGCATATTTTTACATATACTACATTAAATTATAGCAATATTCTTCTTCACAGAAGTTATTTGTTCCCTTAAGCTCTTGATAACTTTGTGCTTAGTGAAAATGGTTGAGTGTGTGTGGCACTTTAATGTAATGACACAATCTGTAAGTACAATAGCCTAAGTTTAAATAATGCTTCCTCACAAAGTTTTGGGCACACAACTAAGGAGTTAAGTAGTTTCCATGTTTGTTTTTCCTGGATCCTGTTCTGAGACTATCTTCCATAGCTGGAAAAGGTCAACATCCTACCATTAATACAACATTATTCCCACAAGTTTCTACAACAAAAAAAAGTTTTCATAAACAAAAGCCATTTTTTTAATGTGGTGCATCAGGAGCCATGTTTACTTGTGCTGTTATTTTGCCAGTACCTTATGGTTTAGAAAAGATAAGGCTATTAACGGAATTTGAAATACATATTTTTTGATCTTATTCCGCATTGGGAATGAAAGAAAATGTTACTAAACTGTCCTCCCAACTTCCTCTCTTGAGGTCAGACAACTTGGCAATCTATCACTTCTGGAAAAAAAAAGTATACATATGTATATTTGGAGGAGACAGGACGTTAAAAAAATAATATACAATCATTCAAAATTTTCTGATCTTTGATCTGAAAATAAATACTGTTATGACATTAAGAAACTAGCTTAGTATTTTATAGTTATTACAGTAAAGCCTTACAAATCTTATAATAATTAAAATGTTCAGAGGAATTCCTCTACTTTGACTTTAACTCACTTTGTTCCTACACACTGGTTGGCACAGTTCATCTGTGAAATGCGCATACATTTATACTGTTTCCATTTCTCAGCTTCCTGTAATACTTCAAGAGAGTGTTCATGAAAGCAGTACCAAAACACTCGCATGACATCTGGCTAAAAATGTAAAAGGACAAATATTGAAGAGAAGTGAGGTTTTTTTCTTCACATACAGTTTTCAACTGCGGCACCTGTGTGGATTGCTCATTTGTTCCCAATGCACATGATTCACATCCCTTCTCTCCAGAGAAACACATGTGCAAAACTAGTATGTACAATCCAGAACATAGATCCCGCTATTTGTTCCCTTTAATCTTTCAACTCTAGTGTGGAAAGAACATATTGGAGCAGTGGTATCTGTAAAAGAATGGAATTAATTATGTAATAATATTGAACTCCGAAAACCATACATGGTTATTATCTGTCAGTCTACTTGATCTGTCTCTTCTCCATAGCATGCCCTCCAGAAAACAGTAAGTGAGCTGGAACACAGCGTCAGTTAGCAGTTTTACATGAGAAATACTCCTGTAAGTTTTCTAACATGAGGGTAAACCTGGAAACACAAAGAGCCGAGGCACTCTTTAGCCCTCCTGCACTGCCCACACCATATTTTGGTGCTGGGTCATGGTATAGGCTTGCCCCAGTCTCTGGGTGCGTCCCCTTGGGGACCTCTTTGACAGACTCTTTTCACTCCCCGTGTTCCATTAAGGAAAAGGATTTTCTGTCAGGGAAGCAACTTTTGACATTTGTTTGAAACAAGTTATAAACCTTTGTAAAGCTGCATACATGCAGCAAAATATTTTACTTTCAGTGGTTACAACATGGGATGATTCCGTTGCTTCAGAGTGTTCCTTGGCAGGACCAGGCACTGTGAAGACGGAGAATCCCATGTGGGATGGGGTGCTCGAAGATATGGTTTAGTAGTGGACAGGTATGGTTGGACTTGATGATCTCAGAGGTCTTTTCCAACCAGGAGATTCTATGATTCTTTGTGGCTGGCTCTGTTGCACCCCCCCGCCAATCACCTGTGTGGAGTGGCATCAGCCTCGCAGAGGCCTGAATGGGTGCCCACCCCAAACCTGAGTAGCTTCAAGAGAATCACTCCTATAGCTCCTCTTCCAAACCAGCCTGGGACAGATATGAAAACAGGTGAATAAAGGGAATAACAGTTGGAATAGCTGTTATTTTAAACTTTCTTTTATACACAATTCTGGATTACACAAGAGAGTTATTACACAGGATTAGTGATTGACAAGCAGGTCAGGATTTTGTACCTGAATTTGTGCTTCCATCTAAGAGCTATTCAGCAGTACCAGGGTGCTGCTGACTGTCCCCTCTTCTGAGGAGAACAGGTGAGGTATAGGTGGTGACTCTGTCTCCTTAGTTGAAGGACACTCAGTAGGTCGAATTGGAAGAGTCAGACAGGGTAACTTCGCCTTGAGAAACTTTCATGAATGCTCTGTTCTAATTTCTATGTTTGGTTAGCCCTCACGTAAGCAACATGTTTTGTTCAGAGTCCTCCATTAAAAAAGCCCTAACAACAGCTCAACCACTCTGAATATCAACAGACACTGATTTTGCATCCTAAAGATTCAGGTTAAAGTTATGGAGGAAAAAGTGCAAGGGGGCTATCCCTAGGTATCTCATCTAATTGAGCTATATAATACTCCAATGAAAAGGAGAGGGCCAGAACACTGAAACTGATCTGGTAATACAGCAATAAAAACAACAGTGTCCTGAAGTGGTTACAGGAACACACATAGTAGCACATAACGGAAAGCAAATGTGCAGTTCATGTTACTCGGGCTCCATATCCACCAGTCACAAAGCAGTAAAAATACATATCACACTAACAGCAACAGAGGAGATTACATCATTTCAGAGGCACATCTGACCCTGGCTGTAAGAGAATCTGGAGGAGCAGAAATATCAGGCTAAAAGCTGGTAAGCGCCAACAGAACATTACAAACACCATGGTATCATACAAAGGCATATGCACTAGACATAGACTAAACTGGCCCAATTTTCAGGGTCATAAACAAAGCAGGGGATTGTTTCACAGGCCCCATCAGAATTTATTCTTAGCATATTCATCTGCCTGAATATTCAGAAGTCAGATAGGAAGTAAATGAAATTCATCAGTCATCAGCTGGCTGATGCTCCTGCATCCCGGAGTGTTTACGGGTTGTGCAACACTTCCTCTCCCAGGGGAAAAAAAAATCCTTGTTACAAGACAAAATGTTTTTTTCAATCACTGGTTCTTAGTAACAGTTCATTGTTGAGGTTTTCTTTGCTTTGTCTCTGCTTACCTCATGACACTTGAGTATCTAAATATTAGTGGATTGTTTGAAAGACTAACCTTTTGCTTGGTTTACATATCACTATGTACACTTCTACAATTCTTCTTTCTGACTACCACTCTCCCTTCTTTCCAGCCCATCCTATCCAACTCAAAGAAACTTCTGCTTGGTCTATAATTGCACCAAAAGCTTTGTGCCCAAGGAATGAGGCACTTCTAAGGAAGTCTTGATGCTATTTTGCTTTGGAGAGTAGTAAATTCGTATCTCTGGATGGTTTTATCTCCATTCTCCTCTGAAAGTCAAATTTAAGTAAAGGTGGCTATTTCCTATTTCCATTACAAGAAACTGAAAGGTTCTCACCGAAGGGTAAGCTGGAAGCTTAAGTATTTCCCTCCTGGACCCTCTGGAATGTCTTCCTTACTGTTGTAACTTTGATTTAAAACACCTGGGTCTTCCCCTAGTCAAACACAATAAAATCTGCCTGTGATGTTTCTGCTTTCTTACGAAACATGCCTTGTGCCTCTTGTGAATTCTTAGATGCTTAGTTAGCTCTTAAAAAGCCAAACCTTATTTCTTGCCAGATTTCAGTTCTGAAAGCTAATCAGACCAGCAACCACGATGACAAATAATCAAACTAGAAATGCCCTTCTTGTAGGGCTTCAACTGGATCGTGTCTAGTGGAAATTGCTGCAATCTATTCAGCAATGCACAGCCGGGGTTGGATACCTCCCACAACTTTTTATACGTGCCTGCAGCTAAAGGGATTCTTTTGCAACCCATGATCAAAGGGTATCATGTACTCGATTAAAGAGTCTGGTTAATTCATAGATGTTATAGGACCCTAGGACTGGCTTGCTTTCCTACTGAGTGAATTTTGAGGAAGTTCTTCCTTGAATTAAATGGATATTTTTAAAGGGTAATCTTGACTTACATTTCAATTCACTATAAGAATAGATTATAACATTTGAGAAAACACAAGCTGACCAATCTTTCTGAAAACTGGGGTGGATGTTTGAATAAACAAACTGCAGGAATAGAGGAACAATTATAAATTAATGCTAGGTATTGAATTTCATTATGGGAATGCTTTTAACTGGATTGAAAAAGAAATTGTACTCCATCAGGCATGGATAACAGCTATGCAGCCTTTAACTGCATACACTTCCTGAGATTTTCAACAGAATTTGGTTTAGAAAATTAGGAATATGAAAGAGATTTTACAGTATGAAAGATCTTTACATCAAAGATCTCCTCTTGAAGTGAAAGATTCACAAGTGGCTGCAAGAGCATTCCAGCAATTGTAAATACATGGCAGAGAAGTGTGTTTATCCCACAAAACCAAAAAGGACTCCTGTTGATTTAGTACACAGAGGCAGGAACACATTTAGCTTTACAATTATGCCTTATTGCATGGGGGTTTATTCAGCCAGCTGGTGTTCTGATTTATACCAGGCAAAACATCTTTGAAGTCAGTTAAACTACACAACATATATAAATTAGGATAGGTCTCTGCCTAGGACTAAGAATAGATAGAGAAGGAAAATCCTTAGAGGGAAAAGGCACAACACAATGTCTGCGAGGGGGAGAGTAAACAGCAACCCATACTGCAGCTGTGTAAATGCAGCAAGCCCACAGACTCAGCAGACAATATGATGTGCATATTTATACCAGAGCGTTGGGGCTTTTTAAGCAGATAAAAATAATCTTTTTGAAGTGTACTTACTGAGAGTGGTATTTAGTGTTTATTTAGTTTTGGTAAACATGAGAGGACAAACTGTCATACTTAGGTAGGACACACTGAAATTATTTAGAGGATTTTTGATGATTAAATGTATACATCACTGATACAATTAGCACTGGCTAGCAGAAGCTGTTACTTAATAAAACTATTAGTGTGACAGCAATGTGTATCTTTGATGGCTAGACACATACTATACTAGAGAGGAGAGTACTCCTGTGCTGGCAGTCGTGTGCCCCTCCAGCAAGGACTGGACACACTGAGGAGGGAGATGCAGGGGACAGAAGGGTGTCCTGCCGAAGGAGAGGATGTCCATCCCTCTACACATTTCTTGTTCTGCATGCCATGTACCATGGTGGGGCATAGGCTGAAGTGTCCCATTAAGTTGTCAGTGCTGGTCCTTTGGGGAAGTGTTGGGGTCACTTTCTGTTACTGGGCAAGAGGGTACTCTGAGGGCACCCCAATCCTTCCCAAGGGTGCTTCCTGATGAAGCAACCCCCTCTTCTGTGGCCTTAGTGGAAGCCATGGATCTGAACTAACCTCAACAACCCCATTCTCCACTACCATGTACCTGGAAAAGCTCAGACAGCTTCAGAGGCACAATGCAGGAGGACGGCAGTTCAGGGGGCAAGAGAAGCAAACCTGTTCTCTAGCACACTTGACTGAGGTTACCACAGCAGATCAGGCCCCAGAGGTGCTTGATCTTGCAGAGGTGCCCTGTGTCTTTAACAGCATCACTCCAACACATACCGTTCCCTTCTCAAGAGATGCTTAAGCCGTTGTGCCAGATAGAAAATATGCCACTACATCCGAGGAAACAGCTCTAGAGCTGCAGGGGTAAGCAGCTCCCTGCTGAGACACCGACCACAGCAGTGCTGAGGCCAGCAGTGGGAGAAGGGCTGTGTCTCTGATGGCCATGTAGACAGGTACTGTCCTGGGGAACCACCACTGTGTCTCCTTTTCCCCCTTCTCTTTCTGCCCAGAGAAAATCCTGACACTTCCCACCCTGGATGAGCTGTGCTGGGCAGTACATGGGGACTGAGGGAAAAAACAGAAGGGGAGGGAGGCAAGGGCTGCTGCTGCTGCCCCAGCACCCCTGCTACCTGCTGGGGACAGGAGGAAGCACGGTGGCTTGGTGGCCTTCTGCTTCTTGCTCTACGTGTGGACACATGCATGATCTAGTCTGCTATTAGCACCAGCTGTATTTTATGATGACATTTTTCAGATGGCTTTACAATTCACCAAATGGTTTTCTTAGACATGCTCCCTCAGACTGCTCTGCTGTTTTCCCAGGGGGCACAAAGTTTTTCTCCCATCTCCTTGAGAAACCTTTCTGGTCCTTCCCCTCTTCTCCATTCTGCTGAGCTCTAGACGTCTCCATTGACTTCTCTTGATTTTAACAGTATTTAATTGGATAAACTGACTTCTTCCATTTTACATTTATATTTCATAGCACATCTGCAGCATTTGAGAGTTTACTGCATGGATGTTTCAAACCACACCATAGGATCTTGGCAGTTACACATGACTTCAGAGATTTTATACACATATATCTAACGTAAAGAGGAAGTAATTAAACCATATGGACCTCTCCCATGCAGTAGGAAGCACAGCACAAATCTTCTCACTTGATTTATTATAACCTTATGTCATTTAGCAAAACCAACTCTGCAACTGTTTGTTTGAAAGAAAGAAGCCAGCTGAGAAGGAGAGAGAGGACCTGAACGGGGAGCTCTGGCTCAGGCAATCCTGAGCAATTTTATGCGCCTGCAGCCATTTAGAGCAGTCAAGACCTCACTGGCAGCACCAGGTATGAGCTAGTGGAGTGCAGACTCCACAGTTTGGTTGTGAGGCTTTGTGACAAGAAAAACAAATGGATGTCCTCTGCCTGCATGTTTACCTCTGGCTCTGCTCTGATGGCAGAGGCTAAGGTGGAGGGGCTGCTGGGGACAGCACCAGAAGCTGTCCCTTGTCACACAGCGGGAGCCCACTCCTGACCTATCCTGCAGCTCCACTCTGTGTGGAGAGGTTGAAGAAGGACAAGGCTGGGCTTGTGCAATTTAGCCTGTCCCATCTGCAGGGCACACTGATGGTGAGGGAATGGTCCCTACAGTGTCTGCCACTGTGCAAAATCCCAAACAAATATAAATAAAGTAAAATAAAAGCTGTGGAAACAGATGCAAGAAGTGTCACACTGCACATCTGTGCCAAGTACACAGAGGAGTGTGCTCTGTAACGGAAAGGGAGTTAATCTCATGGTGGTAAGGGATACTCTGCAGAAGCAGCACAGTCATATTTGAACTGATGAATTTCATGTGGAAAATATGTTCTATCCATAAACCTGCAGGCCAGTGCATGCCCTCATTAAATACTGGAATAATTAATTTATTTGGGTTCAACACCCATAGTGTGGTGTGGTGCCTTTGGGCCTTTTGCTGCTGGAGTCTCTGTCCAGTGGAAAGAAGCTGTCACTGTGCTCCTCTGTGTGCTGCTATCTCTGCCATTAACATGGAAGTGCTAGCAATGCTCTTGGCACTGTATTGAGTCACAGGCAAGCAGCTCCTGCCCTAAGGAGCTCACATCCTAACACAGCCAAGCTCAGTTAGCCATGAAGACCACGGCATCCCGCACTGCGAGGGGAAAGGTTCATCTCACAGAAACAGATTCTCTTTCCTCTTCCAAGCTACCAAACAGGGACGTCCCTTATGGGAAGCCTTTAACGCAAAAAGGCTGGTGAAGTGGCAAAGGAAAAGGTGTTGCGTGCTTGGAAGCAGATGACAGAAAGGTCATAAAAATAATAGAGAAAAAGTAAAGGATCTGAGGAACGGCCAAAAACAAGGGGTGGTTTTATAGGAAAAAAAGGAATATTTGGATCAGAAGAGAATAATACAGATATATCCAAGTCCTCATTAGACTGGATAGAAAGACTGTATTGGCTGCTGCACTCCTGAATGGAGTGAAGCACTATGTGTACTGGGGAGGAGAGCGAGCACAATAAATTTCTTTTTTGCTCGTATGTCGATACTATGCTTTGCCAACATCCTAGGGGCCAAATAAGGCTGTTTTTAAACAAGTTATAAGGCTTGATAGTAACTCTTTAACCAGTGATACTGTATCTGCAAAAAATTAGTTTTGCTAACTAATAAAATAAGCAATAGTTAGACACGGAACTTCAACAAACAACCATGGCCCATACTGAAAAAAAAAAACCCCAAAAACCAAGCCACCACAAAAAAACCCCAAACAGCTTTTCTTTGCTGGGCATCTGTGATAGTACTAGACAGAAAGGAATCCAACAGACTAATATAATCTTTTCATAGAAAAGTAATTTTAGCCTGTGAGAGAAAGAATGCTGCATGGATATTTTATTTGTTTGGGCTTGCAGCTTATTCATTGTCTTCAGCCATTCTCCATGCCTAAAACACAGACTTCTATCCTTCAAGATCTTTCTGCATGCTCCTAAAGTGAATACATAACTGTAAGATATTTTAACACTTGTCATTCTTTTGCATATCAATGTAATGGAAGAACTTACATTTACTTCAACAGCCCCATCATTATGCAAAGACATGGAAAAGTGCTTGGAAATGTTATGTACAAACTGAGGTAAATAAGGAAAATTTATTCTCTTAAGTGTCACTAAGAAAATGCTGAGAACGGGCTCAGTCTGCCTCGGCAGATACTGTTCGTGATGACAGCCTGCCCATTCCCACATTCCTGGTCTCTCCAGGTCAGACTCAAAGGATTCCACTAATAGTTTGGTACTTACCAAAGCAGACAAAAGGAAAATGGGTCAATGTTACTTGCTCCCATGTGAAAAAAATACAGAAAATAGAAACAAGCAGCATTTGAGAAACTTGTAAAGCCTTGGACGTATGTCATGAGAAACCATTTACACTCTCTAGAGTGTAATTTAAGCGCTAACCATGACTTGGATTATCCCCTTTGGACGCCTGTATGCTACCTAGTTACAGAGCAAGGCTATCGCTCACACGCTGCACATTCTTTAAACTCCTGCTCAGAGTAAGCAGAAATTGCAATATTTGGTCAAAAGCAAAAAGAAAGTTTCTGTGCAGTAGTTGCAACGTCTGACTGTCAGTAGTCAAAGTCTAACCAAATGGACAGTATATTTGTCCTAAAACCAAGGTGAAAATACATTTTATTTAAGTAATGAAGTGCAATCTGTATGTGAAAACCAAGCAGAAATATCAATGATATGTGAGAACGTACTGTACTATGTGGACACTATTGACCAGACTACAGAGGAGTAGAAATTGATTAACTGCGGGTACTTATTTTCTAAATAAGGTAAAATATACTATCACTGTTTCATAGGAAGACAGAAAGGAAAAAATAAATCTGTTTTTAAACTTTGAGTGAAAAGGTATGGTAATATTTTTAAACGATTGTGAATTACAAGGGGTTCTTATCCCAATGTCAGCTATTACGATCAAAGTTAGCTTTCCACTACTCATCTCCAACAGGACAGCTAGCTTTTTAAAAGCTTCCTTTCTGTTACTTCTTCACTATAGTTCAATTCTCTACACTTAAATTTTAAGTCTTGTTTCATCTTCAGCAATAAAATGGTTCTCAGTGCCTTACTGTACTTTGCCTTGCTTTTCTTCTCCATCTCTCATTCAAATTTGTGATACGCAAATGGCCAAATACACTCTTAAAAATGCTGCCCTCAAAAGAGATTCCTAAAATACCAGAGACATACCTTCTCAATTTATTAGCAAACTGCTGTAAGATTTGCTTTCTTATTTGAGTGTAACAAGCCCATAAATCAGCAGAATACACAGCTAATGCAAAAGGCATAAAATGGTGTTAATTTCAAACACAGGAGCTGAATCCACATTACAAATAGAGTTAATCCAGCACATTTACTTCAGTCATAATTTTGTTTAAACTACAACCTTGGTATTCATTTTGATTAATTACACTAATTCTTGAGCTTTGTCCAACGCTGTTGAATTGTTCTCTCATCACACAGCTGAGACTGCAAAAGTTTTTGAGACAAGCTCGTGGGAGAAGTATCTGCACAGATACAGACCCCTAGGTCAGCGGGCTTTAAATATGAAGTTGAAAATGGAAAGAAAAAAGTGGATGTGTACTTTTTAGTACTTTTAAGTCAAGTATCATTCTTTTTCTCCTGTACACTTGATCTTAAAATAGTTTAGAGGAATTCTGCTTTCACGGCTGGGCAAAAGACAGGGAATGAAATTTGTTAGCTTGGGATGGACTTAATACTGTAGTCCTTTAGATTACAAACTTATACTATTTTTAAAGTTTACTTATGGCATAAAACAAAGTTTCATAGATGGCTAAAGCAGAAATTCTGCAAAAGAACAAATTAATAAAAAGGAGGGGAAAAGATCAGTTTTGGCCAATGTATATATTTTGTTTGATTTGAAAGGAGTCCATTTTGAGTTTATTTTATCTTTTAAACATTCTGAACATTTACAAATGAAAATGTGATTTCTGGCGTGAAAATTTTACTGTGTACCTACATGTATCGAAACAAAACACCCTGCTTTTTCTTACATATTTTGAATTTTTTGGTTGATTGAGTTCTTAGGAAAATCTTTCACTGAATGTTCCCAAATCTCAGATTTTATGTAGAATGCATATATGGCAGGAGGATTCACTGTTTCTTGCTCATGGGAAAACTATCTAACCTCCATCCACCAGTTCAAAAAGATCTGTGATGTTGATTAAACATGTATAAACAGAGCTAAAAAAAAAAAAAAAAAGGGAAACATGCATATTTAACTCAAAAAAATATCAGGACAAATGTACTAAAGAACAGCAATTAGCAACCAACATGAGCATCCAGCTATGCGATTGACTGATAGTCAACACAGCCCAGGTTAAGCGTTGTTCACTAAATAAAACATGAGGTCATAAACTAGGCATTAAGTTTCAGACTGACTCAAGTTCAAGTTCTATCCAACAAACCTGGACCCTGCCTGCCTTCAGTAGCTAACTCTAGAGATTAAGGGCCTATTTGCTGCTAACAGTTCATGCAATTAAGCCTTAAGCCCAAGATTTAGATGCCTATGGAACAATATCAAGACTTTTGAGATTTATGTATGCCGGCAAGACCTTGTAAGGCAGTGTTTTGAAAGTATAAACATAAACAAAAGTATGCATTTGAAACTGTAGCCTCAAACATGTATGTAAAAGGGAACTGTACTCTTGTATCTGAAAGCAAAATCTAGCTTCACACTTTTTTATGGTAACACCCTGCTTTTCCTGTCTTTCGCAGTCACCAGGAAGCTGCTCTACGCTATTACCTTGACTAGCCTGAGAAAAAATGAAAATTAAATCTCAAGGTACCATACTAGACTTGACTACAGTACTGAAATAATGAAGGGTGCTTTCCTGTCCATGCATAATAGTGCTTATTAGCACTATCAGTATTTTGCATTTAAATCTGCCACCATTATAAATACCTCCCTCAAATACTTCCCCTCTGAGGGCAGCTCCTCTTTCTGGACTTTTCCAGAGACTTAACCTTGGTCTATGAAGCAATATGAAATTTTGAAGCATCTTTTTTTGGTACTTCATACCCATTCTAGTGCAGAATCCAACAATACTTTTAATGATACATGATCAAGTTCACTCCTAAAGCTCTGAATATGGCAAACACTGGAAAGCAAATAGGACATTTTTCAAAACATTTCTGCCTGGGGAAGGTAAGAAAAAAAAAAAAGAGAGGGACAAGCAAGGGCAGGTCACTGCAAGGCATGTAACTTCTGTGAATTTTTGGCTTGCGTGATCAGCAGGGTTTCTTCTGGTGGTGGGTTCTAGTTTGGGTGTTTGCTGAGTCGCTTTCTGGGGATATCTGAAGGGTGTATGAGCTGGCAAGGTGGTTCTTTGACCCTTACAATGGAGGAGCTGGCAAAACAGAGGAGCTTGCACCAGCCTGTATACAGAGGCTTAGGTCAGCTTGCCTTATTCCCATGACTCCTGGGTACATATCAGTGAAACCAGATTTTTCTTGTTGCTACTTAGCTTCATATGGGTAGAGCAGGAAATGGGAAGAGTAATCCCACTCACGTCTCAAAGGAGAAGTTACACAAATACAAACTTTCAAGAGTTAACATGTGGTAAGCTCAGGATGCAGGCAGAAGCTGAGCGACAGAGCAGAGACCACTCAGTTTGTTGCAGAGAGAGTGCAAAGTGCGTTATTGCCGACACAGGAGGCAGGTTTGGTATGTGCAGGCCCTTGTCCTAGCAGAAGTCCTGGATTTGTTCTCTAGAGGCTAGAGTGACTGAGCTGGAGAGAAACAGGTCTATAGGCAAGGACTCCTAGGATGTGGTGGAACAGTCCCGTCTCTGCTGTGGCTGCCCTCATATGGACACCATAAAAAAAACCCCAAAAAACTGATGTTGACTAAACATGTATGCAGAGGATGTCAGTCTGAGGGAAGGTGGATAATTAGCTTGTAATGAGGGATCAAATCTCTGATAAACTCTAACCTCCAGCTGATTATAATGTCCACCTGGTGAGAAGAAGCTCCTGGAACAGACTGAATATTCCAGCAGAGGACAAAGCAGGTGATGGTAGTGGGAGGTTTGATTACTTGACACAGATATCTGGATTTGAAACAGCTGAGAGAACTGAAAGGCCTGCTAACTGCAAAGGTAGCAGAGCCCACAAATGTCCAGATAGGTATCTAGTCTGGTAGACGAAGGAACCAGCAGTCACAATCTATGTTATATCTCTGGTGTGGGAAAGCAGAGTAAGGATGTCACAGGGGGTTAACTCAAGGCTGCTGTGTGGGAGACTGAAGTCCTTGCAAACTCCTTGTAACAAGAGAAACCTGCACAGGAGGAATGGACTGGGCTTCAGTCAGAATGGAACAAGGCTGCTGTTACTGAAAATTAAAAAGTTCACAGAGAAATAGTTAAAACTAGAAATGAGGGGAAGACTGACAGACATGATGGAACACCTGGTTCATGCTGAATGAACTTGTGAAGGAGATATGGCTAATGTTCAATACATTCCTAAAAAGGCAGGGAAGGAAATGAATAGTACACATCAAATAAATAGGGAAGGTAAATAACACCATTTACAATGCCACTTGACTGGCACTTGCAACAGAGAATGGGCAAAATTGGTAAGTGCTTTTACAGCAATGCCAGAGATCTAAAATAGGATTACGTTATTATACAACTTGGCAACAAATGACAACCCTGATATAACTGGCATCTCACACTGGTGCAACGAGGATCATCAGTGGCATACAGAATTGCTAGGCTGTCTACTTTACAGGAGTGATAGAAAATGAGATACAGCCGGGGCAGTGGTACAGCATGTGAAGGCTAAACCAAAGTGTGATAGAAAAAAAATACTAAGAGCAGAGGGGAGCATTAGAGAATCCTTGTGGGTGGAAATAACAGAAAGGTAGGACATGGTTTGTATTTAGGACTCCCCTGTTAAAGACACTGATTATGAAATAGTGAAATTAGCAAAGTTGCCAAACTAGGTCAGGTAGCAATATTGGCAAATTCCAACTACCAACATACTGTCAGGCACAACAACTCATCCAGGTGAGATAAGGAGATACCAGTTTAGTCACAGAAACGGACCACTTCTCGGTGAGCTCTGGGACCTGTGACAAAGGATGCTGCTCTGGATTTAATCTCAAGTGCTGCTTCAAGAGGTACTAGTGGCAGAATGGCTCTGTAAGAGCTTCACAATATAACTGAACTTAATGCTGTAATGGGATGGAGTAAGCCAAACAAATACATCACACAGATATCTAATTTCAAGAAGGGGAAATACATAAAATCACAAAAATAGTAAAAACCTAAAAAAGCAGTCGAAAAGGCAAGAAGCCTAAAGCAACCTGGAGGCTTTTCAAGAACACTGTATTAAAAGTCCTGGTAAACTGTGTGTCACATAACAAAGAGAAAGTAAAACAGTTCAATAAAAACCCTGCACAGCTCATAAAAAAAGCTCAGGGAGGCTATTGTTGGGAAAAAGGTTAACGTTTAAAAAATTGCTGAAATGAACAGGAAAGCCTATAAAAACCAGATCAAGCGTAAATGGTAACTAGGATGTCTAAAAAAGAATGTGAAAATTTTGCAGAAGATCATCAAGCCAAGAGTAAAAAGTTGTTTAAGGAAAAGCAAGACGCTATCAAAGGAAATAGCAGTACCACGTGATGCCAAAGGCTCATAAGGGGCACTCAGGGATGATAAGGCCGTAGCAGAGAAACTTAGTGACTTCTTTGCATAGGTCTTTACTGCTGAAGGTGTTTGAGAAGGTCTCAAATCAAAGGTATTTTTTGAGTTGGATTAATTTCAGATAAATATAAAGGAAGTAGTAAATAAAATAGGTAAGGCAGGCATTGCTAAGTGACCAGGAGGAGGTGACATTCACCTGGGACTTCTGAAGGAACTCAAGTATGAAATTGCAGAACTGCTGGCCAAGGTGTGTTATCCATCATTGCAAACTGCCACTGCACCAGCGGGCTGGTATCAACCAAGCTCCCATGTGGAAAAGAGGCTCAAGAGGAGACTGTGAATTGTGGGCCACTTTGTCGACTTCCCTGCTTGGCCAGGCAGTAGTCTACCTTAAAATATATAATAACTGAGCACAAGGATAAACATGGTAAAGCAGGCCCTAGTGACTACAGTATATTTGTATTTTCAAAATTGTTTTCACAAAATACTTCACCAAAGCTTTTTAAAATAAATTCCTTTGGGGTTGGAAGGGAGGTGCTCTTAGGGATTGAAGGCTGCTAAAGGATAGGACAAAAAGAATAGTGCTTGACGGTCACATTTCGAAATGGAGATGCAACAGCAGTGGGTCCTCCCTGGCATGAGTGCTGGAACTGATTTTAGTAATGACTTCGAGTGATCTAAAGAAAGGACTGAACCACAAAGAAATCCAAGTCTATAAAGGATACTAAGCTCTCTCAGGTTTCTAAATGCCATGCTGGTAATTGGAGATGGGGAGATCTGGTGACCCCACATGCTGAGAGATCCAGAAGGACACCACCAAACTGGGTGGGCAGATTAAGTTTTAGTGTTGAGGGGCATCAGAAATGGTATTGAAAAGAAATCAGAGGGTATCAATTTGCTGCTAGGTAAGACCTTGGCACACTGATCATCCTGTGTGTTGTGTACAGTTCTGGTCTCTCATAGAAAGGAGAGAAAAATAAAGGGACAAAGGGTTGGAGTGTTGCCTTCAGAAGAGAAGCTAAAAAGGCTGCAACCCTTCCTTATGGACAGGAGAAAGCTGAGAGGGAACATGACTGAGGTTTACAAAATTAGGGAAGCAGTGAATAAGGTAAACACAGAACTTCTTCCCAAATCTTACAGTACTAGAAATAGGGTGTATTTGATGGAACCAGAGGGAGATTGGCTTAGGATAGGTTGGACGGTAATTTTATACAATTTGAGTAGTGAACTCATTGGTGCCACTGGAGATTGTGAAGACACACAGTTATAATAGCTTCAAATAAAGATTAGACAAATTCAGAGAGAAACACAGGTACTAAAGGAACATATAAATAAGGTGATTTTGGGTACAAGGGAAATGGACTCCAGAAAGTTGACAGACCTCTGTGCTTCCTGTAAATAGCATCTCCTGCTGCAGCTCTTGGGGACTAGTGGTAGTCTTTTAATCTAATTTCAGAAGATACTTCTTTTGTTCTTATTTTGTAAAAACAGAATAAAATATCACATTTCATCAGATATATCAACTTACACTCACCAAGAGTTACAAACGATCTACTGCCATTATACCACCTTAGAAGGCTGTCAGTTGTGGTGCTCAAGAATTACACTAACAGTTCATAAAATTATTATATTGGCTTTAAACATTTCCCTAAGATATAAGAATTGAACTGACTTTAGAATAATTAAGTGTTGTATTTTGTTGATTTGTTTTTAATTATGGAGGCCATGTGTTAAGATTTAAACTTGTATGGAATATGCTTGTAAGTAAAGATCAGACAGTAGATTTCACAACTTTTCAGGTATAGCATCTGAAAGCAGACAGGAATGATTATAGGTCAATGGTTAACAGCTTACTCTTGGCCATTGCATTAATGAAAGCAATATAACAGGATTGCAATGAACTCTCATATGTCAACATTGGTTAAAAAAGAATGTTTAGGCATTCCCAAAAAGTGGTCTCTATGGGGGGACATGTATCATGTCTTCTCATTTCACAGTTCCCATTATTCCAGCCCCTTGCAAAAACAATGGCTAAATGGCTTGAGCACTGTTAGATGCTTGACTCAGACAGAAAGTACAAAGCAAAATTTCAATAGAGTGCATTTTCTCACTCTATAGAAAGATCAAAAAGATTTCTATTCAATTCCACTTTCTAGAAAGCCTTCTAGGTTGATTATGAAGTGAGGCTGATTATGAACTTCAATAGGTCAAACAGTCGGCCATTGTACTGAAAGGATTTATCATTTCCTACATAAATGCATTAATGTTTAACAAATTTTAAAGGTGTATATACTGTACTCTGGACAACATATGGCTTGCAAAGAACTATAAACCTAAAAATTCTAGGGGATGCAATAAAAAATTAGAGGAAAAAGAAAGAAACCATAAGTTTTTCCTCTGTTTTTTTCCCTTTAGTCTAGGGCTTCCCTTTCATTCAAAACAGAGTTTCAATACACTATCACAGCTTGCTTTTTCTCCTTTTCTTATCCAGGCACCTGGGTACTCCTTATAGTGTTTTCTCACATGAGAAAATGAGAAGATAAGTCTGTTGTCTTAGGAAAAGTCTTAGGAGAACAATTTAGGAGAGGTTGTCTTAGGAGACAAGAAGAAGATGAGTCTGTCTCACCTCAGGGTCAAGATGAGTCTCTTGTCTTTCCTCCCCCTTTTCACCCTGTGCCCTACACTGAGGCTTATATTGTGGTTTCTTTTTGTGTGTATTTGGACACTCCTGCAGATTCTCACTGGAACTTGGCTGAGCTTTTGCCAGCTGTGAGAAGGGGAGATGAGGGTGAGGCTGGTCCCTGACCTTGGCTCCTGCAGCCCCAGTGTCAAGTACCTGATTAGTCATGAGGGACAGTTAGACAGAGTGGATATTCATATCCAGCTAACCGTAAATATGCTATGAATATAAATATGCTTTAATAGGTAAAAACTTTAAACCTATTAATAGGTTAATAGGTTTTTTTCTTTAAATCTATTAATAGGTTTAAAGTAAAATAACTAGACTGCAGTGAAGGAGAATGAAGACTAGTGTGCCATTAGAAAAAACCCGGCTTGTGGAAGGAGTTCCCTTTACTCTTTTTCCTCCAAAGCTGTGAACTCAAAAGAGACAGTAGGTGGGAACTTCAATGGGATTGTGCATGATGCAAGAAAGACATTCCTTTAGGGAAACTTCTCCAAGCAACAGCTTGGCATTTGCTGTGAATTGCAAACATGGTTCTCAGCAATGTCCTGTGATTCTCTGAATGTTTGAATTCAACCTGTTTTCCTCATGGGAATAAGGCAGAAAGTGCCTTTTGCAGATGTCCTGACATTCCTGTGAGCAGCTCTGGTAAGAGGCAGGAGGTTGCA
Organism: Antrostomus carolinensis; assembly: GCF_000700745.2. Classification (NCBI taxonomy): domain Eukaryota; kingdom Metazoa; phylum Chordata; class Aves; order Caprimulgiformes; family Caprimulgidae; genus Antrostomus; species Antrostomus carolinensis. The sequence continues at coordinate 60,728 of NW_010305939.1, forward strand.
GGTTAGCTGCTGCCTTTGCCTTGCTGCAGCAGCTCCTCCACTGCCACAGTGGGCAGATGAAGCTCCTGCTGTTTCATTTTCCTGTCCCCACTGTATTTCATCAAGCTGTATCTGAGCCCAGGGAAAGCTCCAGGGCTGAGCCCAACCAAAAAAGAGTGGAGGAAAAACTAAAAGCAGATACCTCCTCTTGGCAGGCCTGTTAGGTGCATGCACTAATACGTGCTGTGGCCCTCTGTCCCTAGAAACTGCCCATATGAAACACGATTCAACTTTCTTGTTGAATCCTGCCTAAACTTATCAGTCCCAAACCAAAAACAGTGTAGACAGAAGCACAGAGGTTCCAGCTGCCATGCATCTGGAGACCTGGCACAAATTACCAAAGCCTGGCTGAAGTCTCATACATCTAAACAGACAGTCAGACAGTGCCTCTCTGCCTCTAGCACAGAGCCCCCAGAAGAGATCAGTGGGCATATTTTGTAGAAAACACTTTTCTAAAAACAAAAGCCATTGGATTAAGACAATCAAGAGAAGCCTCTTTATTTAAATGCTGTACCTCAAGACTAACTGAAGCAATGGCAGAAAATGAAGTAGAAGCCCCTATAAATAAAAAGTAGACATTTCTTCAGACCTTTTCTACTTTCATAGTTTGCAATTGTGTTTACCACTCCAACTAATTTACTTCATTCAACAGCTTCTGATATGGATTCAGTAGCAACAATCCGAAGAAAGTGTTTTTGTTCGTCTGGTTTTGAGAGGCTTGTCAGGAACAGGTGACTTTTCAGGGGATGGCAGGGCTGACAGCTGGCTGCAGACCCTTGCAGTGCTGTTCCCACCCGAGTTCCAGATGCCCTGTGACAGCTCTGTTGCACCCGAGACAGAGAGTCACTGCAGAAGCAGGCTCTGACAGACTGCTTCAGGCACTCTTACAAGTGCAAACACGCAATACATCTATTGTGCATGTAATGAGTCACCTCAAACAGAACATGTGTGTCGTGCCAGATTATACAGAGGTTTTGTGAAAATAAATATTCCCATTGAGGATTAGCATGAGACCAGAAGCTATGCCAAAACTGACTAGCCTCTAAAGGCCAATCTTGTTCCTTAAACCAGATGTTTAACAGAGGTTGTGACATCTGAAGAGATCAGCAGACACAAAGTACACGCAGTGTATGCTGACTCAGAATGAGGTATATAATTTCAGAGTGATAAAATACAATTTTTGAAGTGTTATAAAATTCTTTAAATCACTTTCCCCAATACTCCTTCACATCTTGCACAATTAACCACAGTAGCAAAACATAATTTACATTTTCTAATATCCTCCTTCTCTCTTTTTTTTAGGGCTATTTAAAGGAAGGCCAGTGTGATTAGTTACTGGGATTACTTACTTCCCTGTGGTAAATCAAAGAGTGAAAGTGGCGAGTGAGCACATAAAATCTGCCCTTATCTCTCAATCTAGATACTAAGCAACTAACAGGGAGCTTCTTATCAGGGGCACCTGACTGTTTCTCTACTTTGGTAATTTAACATTTTCAGCTTTTTTAACCTATGCAATTACTTCTGTTTAGCTACCTCTTTCTCTTGCAGACTTGGCAACTTGAAATTAAGCGTTATTCAGTCCATAAGGAACATAAAAAATATTTCAGTCACAAAAGTTGGTAGTTTTTTGACAGATGCCTGTTTTCACAAACTCTAGCAGAGAACAAGTACATCCACGCTTTGCTTTCAGAACCAAGAAAAAAATGACACTGAAAAAAGACACAGAAAGACATAGTAATATCATACTTGAAGTCATTTCATACAGCATCACTTTTTGTCTTTCAGTGCCCTTGGAGGGAAGTGGCAGGAAGCACTCGCCAAACTTCACATGCTGGATGGTGAGGGTAAGGCAGTAACAGCTGGAGGGAGCCCACCAGAAGCTGTGTCTCAAGGGAAGGCTTGTTTGTCCTCAGCTTCATCAGTTGGCCATTAGGTTATTGTAACGGAAAGCAGACTGTGAGCAGATCATGGACAGGGGATGGTAATAAAACCATTACAGTCCTCATGGCATGGTAACCCCAGGATCATCTGACTTCCACAAAGACATTGGGGCTTCTGCTGTAAACAAGAGTGTTCCTCACCTCTCATCTACCCTGTGACTTTCCTACCACCTCTCCCTCCACTATGACGTGGAGTCAAGCTTGAGGAATGCAATGGGAATGGGAACTGACAGCCTGCTGTGCAGAGGGAAGGCAGAGAACTAAAAAATCATTAGGTATGTGATAACAGAAGGAGCATATGACCTGCCGTTGCATCTCTTGCCTGACCTATTCTTAGAGACGGGTGGATGGAAAAGGCTGAGTCACCGTCTCAGCTGCAGAAGACCAAGCTGTACAGAAGGAGCCTGCCAGCCAGGGCTCCAAGCCATACAGGATAGGAACTGCCCTATTTCTCGGAGCTCTTTGCAGCAGGTGGTTAATCCCCTCCACCCTGTCCCCCTTCCTCTGTCTCATTCCACACTACTCCCCAAAACAAAGAACAGACTATCAGCCATAACCTATGCCAGAAGTCCCAAGCAGTTCCCTTCCAGCACGGATTTTAGGTTTTGTAGGCCTGGAGCCCCCTGCTTTAATGGAAATCACATGCATGATGTATCTATTCATCAGATAGTATTTTGTTAGAAAGACTTCAAGAACGTTACTAAGTGATTTTGTCCATATTCATTTAGCACTGTCACATAATCCAGTGATGCTCTAGCACACAGCACCCCTAGGATTCTGATCCGATCAGCTCATCATGGCTGTCAGGACCCTGGGCTCTGATATTTGAGAGAAGAACCTGCTATATTTCATAACAAAGTATTTCTTCAAATCTACAAAGCTCTTGGGGAAGTAAGATGAAACAACAATAACGTTTTCGTGAAAAAGAATAATTGTTTCAATACTCTTAGCAGTCTGATGCAAGTCCACCTATAGTAAACAGCATTGAACTGATACCATGAAGAACAGTTTACAGGAAAAAAATGTTACTTACACGGCTTCCTTTTTCAGGGAAACACTGACATCCTCCACTGCAGTCTCTTCCTCCACACGGTCCTGTGTAAGTCTTTCCACCCTGCAAACCAGAACACAGATAAAACAAATTGTTAAAAGGTATCAGCTACAATACCTGGCACAGCACAATAAGCTTCAACTAGCAGTCTCACTGGGAACATGTCAAAACAAAGACCAGGATCAGATCTATGGCTTCCAGTTGAAACCTCTTTTATCTGTGCTTAGAAGCAGCCATGAGTGGCTTTCCAGTTCTTGAAGATCAGCATCAAGAAATATAATGTTACTCTCACATTTTCAAAACATTGCAGCTCCATGCTGAGCAGTATCTCACACACCTTTTTGACACATGCAACTGATATCATATCACAGAGGCACAGCTGCTTGGATTCTTCAGAGACGTGGACTAAGTCCTAGGTCACAATGCAGTACATCCTTCTATGCATGCTCTACATTGCTGCTGTATTTTAGAGTATTTATGGGTGGACATAAAGGAAGACGTAGGTATCATGTTCAAAATCATAAGCCAAACTCCTGCCCTCTCCTCTTCAACGGCTGCCTATACTGGAGGCACCTGAAACTTGCTAGCAACCAACTACTGTGACCTACAAGTCAGATCTAGATTAAGGAGATGGCTGCAGTTACACCTCTCCTGCATGTCCAGAACCATCTTGGCCTGGGCTGCAAATATATGGATCACAAAATATGCACCACTCCATGCAAATCCTTGGATGGATTTTTAACAGACAGACCAGCTCAGGTTACCTAGCACACACTGCCTGCACGAAATGCAGCAGCCACAGTCACTCTTGTTCAGAAACCTGAACAGCAGAGATGCTGTGCACGCTGTGGTGTGACTTTTATAACTGTAACTGAATAAAGAGGAATATGGTGAATACCAGCCTGAGGCCCACCTAAGCCCAGGGTTTTGAACCCCTGAAATTGCCCCAGCAGCCCACTAAGTAATCTGGGAAAGGAGGAAGGGATTTGTCGTTGTTGTTTCTGAAGCTGGTTTGTTCCACAGCACATAATTAATAGAACAAGAATAAAAAGAGAGAAGGACTGAAGTCTAATGGCTACAGGAAGGATGTCTTGGAGTCACAGCCCCTTATTCAGGGTGGCTGCTAATTTTCACATGCACTGCTCCTTAGATAAAACCTCGAAGCACCCCAGCTTTAGGGTATAGAGTCAGGCTCCACGTTGTTTACTTCCCTCCTGGCTGGAACAACCCTGAATCCTTCATTGCGCTATGGCAAGGACAAACGGTCCCTTCAACCTTCCTTCCTCCTTCATAGCTTGAGCACATCACCTCTTGGAAGGGAGGTGACAGGGGTATAAACAAGCCCCCAAAACCAGAGGGGTGCTCTGGACTGTTAGGACGTTGCTTAAAAAGGCAGTGATGCTGCCATGCCGTTCCTACCTGTAGCCCTGACTGAAGGAGCTAAAACACAGAGACCAACACTGCCATGCTTCGCATTTTTCATGTAGCTCTAAGCAATCCCCTACTCAACATGTGGGGTTGCTGGGTCACATTTCTCAAGTATCCACTTCTGTCATTACACTACCAACAACTTCAAAACACAGCTCAGAGGTTTAGATTCTTCCCTGGGAGCCAAATAGCTAAAAGGTACGGAACAGGTACCAGGGATTACCTAAGTCCTCCTTTGGTCATATTTCTACAACAGGCTCTCAATCTTATGACAAGTAGTACTACAAAGTTCCCAAAACAAGTTCTTATGCTGGTCATGAGAGAGTTCATGTCCGTATGGTAACTATTTTTATATATGAAAATACTTTTGTTTCAGCTTTCTGTTTAATTCCCATGTTTAATGAAACAAGTAAACTTTTCATACTGATAAAACCAGTCCATAGAACTGAAACCATGCACTGAGCTATTTAAAGGTTAGGTGTTTTATTCAGGAAATTATTTCATGGATGTAACAGTGCTCTACATCATGCTATGAACTCTGCTTTATGTTTAGGCTATTGTTTAGAGGAAATAATAAGCCAGGGCAGTTTTATAAACTCCAGCAGCTTGCTTAGGTTGGTCCATCTTTTAGTTAAGTGTTTGGATGGTCACAAACTCACTATCTCTTGTGTTTTTTCTTATTAAGCTATTTGCATGTGAAATGTGCATCTCTGTCTCAATATTCTTCATTTCAACACCTTTTTGGAAATTCAGAATAGTTCTATTCATTTTTATGGATGCCATGCATATGTGTGAACGTATTCCTCTGCAGGATGCAAGTCTTCATTAAGGAACAGTGTAGTAAATAGTGCACCCATCAATAAGAATCAACTCTGAAATTTTAGAGAGCTGTTTTGGATGGAGCTGTAAATAACAGTATATCCCAGCCTAACAGTAACAGACTGACAGACACAGTAATTTTATCATGTGACTTTTTAATTATGCCTACTGAGAAAACAACAAGGAGAATAGTAAGTTTATTTCTTTCTTAATTAGCAGAGTGACTCTAAATTTGTCAAACTGTTGCTAAGGAGAAAAATAGAGTATGAATCAGAATTATGGCGAGATATTTGTGCACTTGTAAAAAAACCCCCAAAAACAAGGACGCTGCTAATACTTATTTCAACTGGAAGAAGTTCAGGGTCTATTGTTTGTGTACTATCCACCATCCAACATTTTAATTTGCATGCTGTAACAATACATTGTGTAGGGACACAATTGTTTTCTTCCACAATTTTAGGAAGCTTTTTTTTTTTTAAATTTTCTCATTTTATGTCCTTTTATGCACATAGACTCTTCAGATAATGAAGAGAAAAATCTGGAAGAATTCTTCAAAGGTAGGGAACATAATGGGAAAATATTTGAGAGCAGCATTAATACATCTCTTCTGGATTACATTTGGCCTCTCTTCATTGCTTAATTTCCACTTCTTCAATTTTGACTGTTAGTGGGATGACTCTGGGAACTTTTAGTCACATGTAGTATTTTCTACTTTATTATCTACGAATGTTTATAATTTCTTGAAGGCAGATCATTGCACTGTTTATTGCACTGATATTACTGTGAAGTTACAGTATAAAACATTATGCTTGAAAAGTTCTTTAATGTTGCAAAATAAATCTGTTAAGGATCCTTTGTAAAAAACAATTATGCACATGCGCACACAATTGAGATGAAGGGAAATCAAATGGACATGTATCAGTCAATAATCAGAAGGCAAAAAGCCCAGTTTAAAATTTAGTGACAGTCAATGCAGATTTAAAGTACTGCAAGTATTTCTTTCCTGAGAAAAAGAGATTTTTGGGAACATATCACCAATGGTGACAACCCAAGGTAGTTGTTGTGATCTGAGACAGCTGCCTGGAATAACTTTTTGCTCAGTGAGGAGAACAGTTAGTCCTAGGATAGAATTCACCCCATCCTGATACTGGCATCTAAACTGATCTAAACCTTCCTGTGTGATCTCATTTAGGTGTTCCTGCTCTGGCAGGGGGTTTGGTCTAGATGGTCTTTCGAGGTCCCTTCCAATCCCCAACATTTTGTGATTCTGTGTGATTCTGTGATCAACTGCATCTCTCCCAGAAAGTGCCTACTGCTATCTCTTAACCATAAAGGTGAGTGGAGGTGACTAGCTTATGTGCAGATACCCACCCCCTGTAGAGGACAGGGTGATGAATCTCCTGACTTGCTACATATGCAGTTAAATGATAAAAAGTGTGTTTGCAGCAGAATGGTGTTCCAGGATTTGTACAACCAAGCTGTAAGACTGGCAATAACCTCCAATTCTGAAGTTGTTTGCTGAGAAAACCTTCAATTCCAGGTCTTGCTCATGTTTTGGATGATCCCAAATTCCACTCTAAAAAGTCCAGAGTCTAAGCAGTCTAGAAATGTGATTTATATAATCTAATTTCCCCTTCACCAAGGGGAAGTCATGCTTGACCA